>NW_026918177.1:0-138042 GCF_032062105.1 Saccostrea cuccullata
GATGTGCCGAACGTCCTTCATTTTTTGTCGTTCCTACTTCTGGTCGCAAACGGAAGTGAATTTAAAAAGTCTAATTTTTCAACTTTTTTGTTTTTCAATATTTTTCTGTTGGATTTACAGGGTTTATAGAGCGTTTTCAACGATATCTATATATGTTTTCATATTTTTCATGCGTGCGTTTTTTGCAAAGATATGACCGAACCAAACTTTGTCTTTCTGTCGGGGGTTCGAATCCCGCTCGGGGCCTTCCCCAAATTTTTTCTTTGTTTTTGTCTTTTTTCAGTTGCAAATTACTTTCCACTCTTTTATAACATGCGAATTTGCAGCGGTGCAAACTTAATATGTGGTAATTTTTTTAATCTTTCAGTGTAGATTACTTCCTCGATGAATGGATAAGTACTAATACCAGTAGTCTACGGATCGAGTGTGTCTGTGAAAATACCCGGTATTTCAAAAAGCGATTTTAAAATGGTAATTCAGTTAGTAGATTATATTTTTTTAAATGCTGATTACAAATTGATAATCCTCCGAGATGATTTAACCAGTGCATATTCTTTATCTGTAATAAGGTTCAAATCGTCTTTTTTAGGCCAAACTTAATGTGTTTTGCAAAAATTCTTCTGTTTCTAGTTAACTTGGGGATTTTCAATATATTTCATATAAACGTTTTTTATATGTTATCTTACTTGCAACAAAATTGCTTGTATTATTTCAAAAGCTTGTTCAGTTATGGCGTGTATCGTGTTGATCCTGTCAATAATTTTATTTTTTGCAGCATTGTTTCATGGAAACTCGAATACTTCAGCATCTTCTAATGTACATACCGATCTTGATGTGTACAAACAACTTCTTCATGTTGAAATAACTTTAAATTCAGTTTACAAGGAAATGACATCATTGAAAGAACAAAATCTGCATCAACAGAAAACATCTGAAGAACAGCATCGACAACAACAGCAATTAATAGAGACGCTGAACAACACGATCCAGAACCTAGAAGCTTCATTTCGAGACGTTAAAAGTGAAAACAATATATTGAAAGATAAACTACATAGTCTTAATTCTACTTTCTATCAGCAAAATTATTCTAAGAACGATGATACCACAAAAGAACTAAAACTTCAGACACAGACTCTATCACTTGCAATATTATGGAATTGAACAAAACTAGTTCAGATGACATCCAAACTTAAGAAATATCATCAGAAGTAGAGAACAGGAAGTTCCGAAAAATATAACCTGCGTTGTCAGTAGTCTTAAAATGAATGATAGCTACTTATCGCTTTCCCTTTTGGATGTTCAAAATAATATTTCGGTGCTAGGATCTTTACTCCATCAACAACAGAAGACACAAACAGAACAATATAAACTAGCACAGGCGGGAATACAAAATCTTACTTTTTTATTTAACAACAGCACGTCAAAACTGAGATCTTCTCTTTCCGATGCACATTCGCTACTTTAATATTTATGTTATTTTCGAGTTTAGTTTTTTTATGCGCCCGAATCGAAAGATCCGAGGTTTATATTGTTTTTGTCCTGTCTGTCCCGTGGGGATCCGGGTTAGAATAGGTCCTCAGTACCCCTTGCTTGTTGTAAAAGGCGACTAAATGGGGCGGTCCTTCGGATGAGACCGTATAAACCGAGGCCCCGTGTCACAGTAGGTGTGGCACCATAAAGATCCCTCCCTGCCCAAAGGCCGTAAGTGCCAAGCATAGGCCTAAATTTGCAGCCCTTCACCGGCAATGGTGACGTCTCCATATCAGTGAAATATTCTGGAGAGTGACGTTAAACAGTATACAATCAATCAATCAATCAATCCTGTCTGTCTGTCTCTGTTTGTCTGCAAACTTTAATCTTCGCCATAACTTTTGAACCATGAATGATAAGAGACTTCATATTTGGTTTGCCTACTCCACTAATAAAGTTTTTTCGAATGACACCAAGGTCAATGACCTTGTGACCCTGACTGTGACCTATATGTTAAAAATAGAGGGGTTTTTCTGCAAACTTTAACTTTTGCCATAAGTTTTGAACCATAAAAGATAGAGACTTTATATTTGCTACACATACAGCACTTATTAAGCTTTTAAAAAAGACATTATGGTCAATGACCTTGTGACCTTGACTGTGGCCTATACGCTTAATATAGCTTTTTTGATGGCAAACTTTAACCTTCGCCATAACTTTCGAACGAAGAAAGATAGAGACTTAATATTATAAGCATGCATTGTTGCAACCACTATTGAAATAACGACCACTATTGAAATAATTATATCAATAGCGGTTGAGAGTGCATTTCAATAGCAAACATAGTTAGTAACCACTATTGAAATACAACCACTATTGAAATAATTATATCAATAGTGGTTGAGATTGCATTTCAATAACAAACATAGGTAATAACCACTATTGAAATACAACCACTATTGAAATAATTATATCAATAGTGGTTGAAAGTGCATTTCAATAACAAACATAGGTAATATCCACTATTGAAATACGACCACTATTGAAATAATTATTTCAATAGTGGGTGAGAGTGCATTTCAACTATAAACATAGATAGTAACCACTATTGAAATACGACTACAATTGAAAAACGTATTTAAATAGTTGGTGAGCTTCATTTCAACAACAAACATAAGTTGCAACCACTATTGAAATATTGTTCACTTTTGAAATAAAGATATCAATATGGATTAGATTATTGATTTCAATGGTGCTTTGAAAAATGAATCCAATATATATTGAAATAATTATTTTAGAAGTTACTGACGCGGTGAAACTTTTTTTTTCCATTCTGGTAGTATTTCAATAGTGGTTGAAACCTATGATTACCATATTGAAATGCAGTCTCACCCACTATTGATATAATTTTTTCAATAGTGGTCGTATTTCAAAAGTGGTTACTAACTATGTTTGCTTTTGAAATGCACTCTCAACCACTATTGATATAATTATTTCAATAGTGGTCGTATTTCAATAGTGGTTACTAACTTTGTTTGCTTTTGAAATGCATTCTCAACCACTATTGATATAATTATTTCAATGGTGGTCGTATTTCAATAGTGGTTACTAACTATGTTTGCTATTGAAATTCACTCTCAACCACTATTGATATAAGTATTTCAATAGTGGTCGTTATTTCAATAGTGGTTGCAAATGCATACTCCACTAATGAAGCCCTTTCACATGACACCAATGTAAATGACCTTGTGACCTTGACTGTGTCGTATATGCTAAAATAGCTTTTTTATCCTTCACCATAACTTTTGAACCATGAAAGATAGAGATCCGATATTTGGTATGCATGCTTCACTAATCAAAATCTTTGAAATGACACCAAGATCAATGACCTTGTGACCTTCACTGTGACCTTTATTCTAAAAATATGTTTTTTTTTAATTTGTTGCCGCCGGGCGCATAGTGTTTCACAAACACATATTGTTTATATAATATTACTTAATGTATAATAATCTTGCTAGAATATATTCCCGATAATATATTTATGTTGAGTTTTCCCAGATTTATATTTAAACAATTACATCTATATATTCAGCGATGAGACTAACAATTAATTCCAGAATTACTAGAATGTCCCTCAAGTACAATGTTACTTAATTAAACCGAAATTTCATGGTGCTATACAAGCTTCATAAAATATTGTGGTCAATTTAAAACTTTGGAATTAGTATTATATTGACTCAATATAAAGAAAGGATCACTCTGAAAACAATTTTGCGAAATATTTATGCGCCCGGATCGATAGATCCGAGGCTTGTTTTTGTCCTGATTGCAACCACTATAGAAATAATGACCAATATTGAAATAATTATATCAATAGTGGTTGAGAGTGCATTTCAATAACAAACATAGTTAGTAACCACTATTGAAATACGACCACTATTGAAATAATTATATCAATAGTGGTTGAGATTGCATTTCAATAACAAACATAGTTAATAACCACTATTGAAATACGACCACTATTGAAATAATTATATCAATAGTGGTTGAGAGTTCGTTTCAACAGCAAACATGGGTAGTAACCACTATTGAAATACAACCACTATTGAAATAGTTATTTCAATAGTGGGCGTATTTCAATAGTGGTTACTAACTATGTTTGCTATTGAAATGCACTCTCAACCACTATTGATATAATTATTTCAATAGTGGTTGCAACATCCCCGATTTACGGAAGAATCTTCCCTTATATACTCTTTTAATCAAAACATCTAGTAGTTTATACTCTTTTAACAGCATTTATACAGTTATTTCAAAAAGGACATCGTTAAATACGAAAGGATATGCATGTATTCCATGTACTCGTTCTACTTTCACTTTGCATGAGATGACATGAAAAGTCGTGAATCCAATTTTAGAACATCACGTAAAAGAATATACAATACATACGATCAAATTACTCAAATTGTGAACCATATAAAGTGTTAAATTAATATGCCAAGATTTGTAATTTAAAGACAAATAAAATATGGGGACTTGAAATCACCACTTTACAAGACATTTCATATATTTATTAAAATTTATTTATTGTCTTTGATGCCTTTGATGCTATGATAAAAATATGTATTAACTATTTTTATATTCTTCTTTTCTTTATGAACTAGGTACCTTCGAACCCAATGCCGATATTTGTCGATTTTGCCCAATAACTTGCCCATAAATTCGCGGCAATGGGTGGGCGTCTTTTATGGTCAGTCCACTCAATTTCCGGTAGTCAACACAGAAACGAGTACTGCTGTCCTTTTTTGCACTTAAACTACACCTGCAGCGCATGGACAAGATTGATTGATTGATTTTATGTTGTTTAATGTACCACTCGAGAATTTTTCACTCAAATAGAGACTTCACCGTATGCCGGTGAAGGGCTTTGAATTGTTTACTCGGCACTCAGGGCCATTGAGCAGTGAGGGATCTTTCTCGTGCCAACGCCTGCGTTCACCCGGAACCTCAGTTTTTAAGGTCTCATTCGAAGGCCCCGAAACTTCAAGTGCCTAGCGCATGGCGAAGGAAAAGCTGCTATCCATTTTTTTATCGACATAGGTCGCGGCCGAGATACGAACTCACGACCTCCCTATCACGAAGCGAGCGCTCTACCGACTGAGCTACCGTGAACGGTTCCATGGACTAGAGGAGCGCTCTAGAACTCCTTCTTCCAGCATATCATTTACATGCTTGTCTATTTTCTCTGCAGCATGGAACGGGACACGTCACAAAGGTTCCTTTATGGGATGAGCGTTGCCAACATCAATTGCATGCTCAACCACGTTGGCCGTACCTAACTCAGAGCTACTAAGTGCAAACGCATGGGAATATTGTCGCAAAAAGTCTCGCACTTTAGATATCTGGTCCTCTGTCAGATCGGTACCACTGAGCTTCAGTAGATCTTCATGTTTTTCATGCAACGCAGAGTAATTCTTTGACTTATTTCTCTCTGCCTGTACTGCGCAGACGAATGACATTTCCGCAATGCAAGTGCCACTGTAAATGGTTTTACTTTCTGGTCCTATGTTCAGCATTCGAATTGGTACACCTCAATCTGCTTTAACTCAGGTCCTCCCTACGAGAGTCCTGTCGACGTGAACTTTTCATTTGGTTCCACCAAACCATGAACTATCGAATGCTTTTGCCCTCCGGCGCACACACTCTCCCCTTTATGATTACCTCTTGATTTGTTGGAAGTGTTACATTGTTCAGCCCCAAACAGAAAAAACAGCCTAAGGGATCATGCTAATGACTCGTGTGTAAATCATTGTTTTGATATGATTTCGGTATAGGAAAATTTCACATGCAAATGAGCTAATGGATCATGGTTCTTAGATGATCTGTTAAACTAAACAACTAGCAAGAAAACCATGATCCTGGTATGATCTGTTGTAGCTAACAATTCGTATTAAAACCATGATCCTGGTATGATCTATTGTAGCTAACAACTCGTATTAAAACCATGATCCTGGTATGATCTATTGTAGCTAACTACTAGTATTAAAACCATGATCCTGGTATGATCTATTGTAGTTAACAACTCGTATTAAAACCATGATCCTGGTATGATCTATTGTAGCTAACAACTAGTATTAAAACCATGATCCTAGTATGATCTTTTATTGCTTACAACTCGTATCAAAATCATGATCCTGGTATAATCCGAACAATGATCTTCATTATTCAGATGACAATTTATAAATAAAACATCAGAATTCACAGAATTTTATAGGAACAGAATCACAGAAATCCTTTCTTCTTGAGGAATGATTCGGCATTCATTGATGTCACTGCTTATTTATGATTCTGCAAAAGCATGTAATTCCAACATTTGTTCACTATAGAATCAGCAGCGTGGTGGATCCATTACTGAAACACACAAACACTGAAAAGGCTCCCATTTAAGAAGTCTATCCTCTGATATAATTAAGCTCTTTATTTGTGTAGCACCCTGAAAAAAACGTAGAGAAAATTGTGTTTATTCATCGATCAACATATAATTATCTTTAGATTATGAAAATATGAAATATTCAAGTACTTTCCACATTTCATCATGTTCATTAATTAAAAGAATTAAGGTGGAATATCCCTCTGATAAGAGAGATAACTCTTCTGATAAGAGAGATAACTTTCTTCAGACATTTTGTCATGAAATTCAGTGAATTGTCATGTCAGAGTTTTCAAAGAACCATTTTCTAGTCAACACAATCAAACTTAATCTATGGTACAAATGTTGATTTATAGTTTCTATTGCTAGTATGTACATTAATGATTTATAATAATTTACTTAAAACATTTATACTCAGTTCCTTTAAACAGTGTAAATTGAGAAATTTCTATCTCTTAAAGTATAATTCTTTTAATTGTACAGAAATTTCAGATGCAATATTGTTTATAAACATTTAATCAATATTTTGTTTCATTAAAAAAATATTTTCAAGGGCGATAATGGAACGATAACTCTTGTTTATGGATGCGTGTTATTTTACATGCACAGAAAACAATTTGAATTGTGATTTAAAAAGCAGCGCTTCATTATATTTTCTGATGGGAATTAGATAGGTATGAGAGTAAATTTTATTTTTATATATACCTCATATTTCTAATTTAATTGTGAGATAAAAAAAAAATAATTAATCTTTCTATTTACCATCTCAAATTTTCTTCACATCATGATTTGACATATTATTCATTTCTGAAAAAGTAAGCAACGCTTCATACTTCAAACTATTTTCCATTTGAATTTAATGCTATAGTTGTTGCTGAAAATCAATGTCTGGATTTTTAAAAAAAAGTCGTGAAATTTGGAGCAGAGGGATATTGCCCCTTAAATTAATAACCACAAGAATAATATTGTTGAAAAGCAATATTATTTACGTACACAAATTTTGTCTTCACCAAAGGCGGGTCTTTCGAATGTGGCATTTTGAATGAAATTTTAACTCAGATGTTGATAATGAAGATGGACCTGACAGTAGCTGCAAAAGAATTTCATTTTTTTAAAATAAACATTTTATAGAATGATTAACATTACACATGTACAACAATTATTTGAATGAAGGAGGTAAATCTGAAGCTTAAATTAAGTTTTCAATTCAAATCCATCGATGTAAAGCTTTCGTGATCGTGTCTCTTCTACACATGCATATGCAAAGAAAAATTAAATCACATTCTGGTAGAAGCTAGAAATCTTAAAAAGATTAATAATAAAATTAATGAATTATACTCACCGAGTAGAGTTAATAGTCCAGCACTTATTTTTGTTGCTTATATGATGCAAAGTCTTTTCTTTTAAATCGGCAACAAGAAAACGCGCACATCTTGTTTATCAGAATTCAAATGTTGACCTAGATAAGCTGCAAACAACGTGCTGAACAGCAGGAGAATTGCATAACAAGGTTACTATGACTCTGAAACTGACCAGTGAGCAAATCCTAATCTAATGCCTCAGAGTTAGATTGGGAGTGGATCGCAAATATTATATGAAGAGAAAGATTTTTTTTAAAAATCCTGGCTGCGTTATTTGAACAGTATATACTTGTGTGCTAATTTATTTACAAGTTATTGAATTTATTTATTTGTTATTTCATTCAACTTAAAAAAAAATATTGTCTTTGTACCTACCTGTACATTCTGTATGCCTTATAATTATTAAAACTTAATTTTCCTGTTCTCTTTTAAATATGGATATTATTGATGTATGCATGTTGTTTGATTCTCCAAGCTAGAGTGAATCTGAAGCTTGCATTTTCACCTATCAAAGATGACAAAGTTAACAAACCATATCAGGATCATCCAACCAATTCTGAAAAAGTTAACAAATCATATAAAACTCATGATTCTCAACAGAGAAGTTAACAGATCATGTGTAACTCGTATAGAGTTTAAAGACAAAGTTAACAAACCATATCAAAATCACAAACTTTTTTCACGTTAAGGAATCATTTCAAACTCATGTTCCTTTGTTTTCTAAGTTAATGGCACATGCCAGAATCACTATAAAATCATAGCAGACTCATAGCCCAGAAACTTCCTTCTTTTTTCAGGTTTTATTGTTTTCCCTTGGTGTACATTTTTTTCTATGCCACAGCAATTGCGCATCCATTTTCTTCAAGAAAATCAAGGCCCATAATTCAATCATTGCTCATTGGTGCAACGACACCATCCAGTTTGCAAGGAAAGTTTCCCTAACCTCTTAACAGGAGACAGTTGCAACCAGCATCCTGTATGTCGCGACTGTGTCTACCAATAGCTTCGCCTTCACACCATAGACGTTCATTTAAATGAATAAGCCAGCATCCATTCCGACTGGACCTGCTTCTATGGAAGCTTTCTCACAAGTTTTGAAACTCCTACTAGAGAACACCAAACACGTAACGAACGAATATGTGTTTTACGAACGGTAAACTTGTTTACCTTGTGATTACCTGTGTAACTACGAAAAACGAATAGGGCCACATAAAAAATATTTTTATCTCGTAATTACGAGATCTTTCCTCGTAATTACGAGATAATTATCTCGTTATTACGAAAAAAGATCTCGTAATTACGAGAAAAGATCTTGTTATTACGAGTTAAAGACGAATAGGGCCATATAAAAAAAAAATTTTATCTCGTAATTACGAGAAAAGATCTCGTTATTACGAGTTAATTATCTCGTTATTACGAGAAAAGATCTCGTAATAACGAGAAAAAATCTCGTTATAACGAGTTAATTATCTCGTTATTACGAGAAAATATCTCGTAATAACGAGAAAAGATCTCGTTATAACGAGTTAATTATCTCGTAATTACGAGAAAAGATCTCGTTATTACGAGTTAATTGTCTCGTTAAAACGAGAAAAGATCTCGTAATTATGAGATGATTATAAATATATATATTTATGCCATTATCTTGGATCTTTTCTCGTTATAACGAGATAATTAACTCGTAATTACGAGATAATTAACTCGTAATAACGAGATCTTTTCTCGTAATTACGAGATCTTTTCTCGTTATAACGAGATAATTAACTCGTAATTACGAGATAATTAACTCGTAATAACGAGATCTTTTCTCGTTATAACGAGATAATTAACTCGTAATAACGAGATCTTTTCTCGTTATTACGAGATCTTTTCTCGTAATAACGAGATCATTAACTCGTAATAACGAGATCTTTTCTCGTAATTACGAGATAATTAACTCGTCATAACGAGATCTTTTCTCGTAATAACGAGATAAAAATATTTTTTATGTGCCCCTATTCGGTTTTCGTAGTGTAACTGATGAAACGTATGGACGAAACACACGTATAGAAAAATAAAAATTTACACAGGATGTTTTTATTTTGTATTACATGTAATATTATGTACATAGATACATGTATACATATAAATTTGAATTGTAATTTACGAATGTTCATTTTTGATAAAGGAAACAGTTGATTTTAAATGTATTGATACAGTGAAATTTTCTGTGTCCACTATAAAGATCCTACTGAGGCTCCGTTTGTGGGATATAAATCTCATGTGATGTTCCATCTATGGCACCCACTACGTTTTGCATGTTGTCCCAGTAACCACTCATCGATAACCATTCTGCTGTTGTTTGCCAGCGAATTTCTGAAGCCAATAAGCCAAAAACTCCATTTTCTAAATTCATTTAATGCCAATTCCTCATGTTTCCATGCAACTCAACGTATACGAAAAGTCTATTTATTAATTCTAGAAATGAATCAATTGTCTCACCACTCAGTATCCAGAACTCAAAGGGCCTCGACCTTAGGTCTCGGTTAGTACCCCAGCGGGTCCAGGTCAAGCCCTGGTGGGGGTCTAGGGGCAAAGCCCCCGGAAACTGAGGAATTTAACGAATTAGAGGTGTTTTTCCCTGTTGATTTTAAGATAATACAAACATTTTTTTTTTAATCAAACGGGAGGAGGGGGGCACGCCCGGTGTGGCGGTGCTGGAACCGCCTTTGATAATTAGTTAATTACAAAATAAATATAAAGCGAGTGATGGTATATATTTATAAAGTTTTATATAAACTAGTAATACGGTTAAAGTGACAATACGGCGCATCTCTTCAAAAACGGACTTGTTAAAATTTTCCTATAGGATTTGGAATTTTTTTCATGCTCATAAATGTATACACGTTCAGAAAATTACAAATTTCATAAGTAAATAATTTTAATTATTTCATTAAAATTAATAATTATTTATGGCCCGTAAATAAATACATCGCAACGTTTTCGAGGTTCCACATTCCATGCTATTCACGCATGCGTATAGTTTTCATAAACAAAACAGCATGGTAAGAGAGGGAAGCCCGGTAGGCCTGCTACATTGACAAAGTCGACCAAAACGAAAAACAAAATCAAAAATAGGGCTTGAAATTAAAAAGCAACTTTCCTGACAAAAATTTAGTTGGAAGATTAATATAATCATTGGATGAAGAAGAAACGGGATCTCCGCGACATTCACGTGGGGCTCGCGAAGGTTCTACCTACAGGTTTGTTGATATATACATGCTATCATTTCTCGTATCTCCATGGCTTTCAAAGAAAAAAAAATCAGTGTAAACTCAACGTAAAAATGCACTTATGACATATAAAAATTATTGCCATTTGAAAAGCAAACTGCATTGGAACTGCAGAAAGATATTTTGTTTGACATTTCGCCGCGATGACGTATGATTTGGTGGATTTTCCTTTCCTGCACCCCAATACACAAAACGTCAACATTTGTACTTAATCATGTAAAATTAAACAATCATTAATAAACCGGAGAGTTAAGATATTTTGATTTGATTCTCAGAATTGCTTTTACTTAATATTCCATTATAATTGTAAACCCTACATTGTATGCACGTGCCATTTTAGAATTCACGTGGTACAAATAAACAGAACTAAGTTGTACGACCCTTCATTTTCCGGCAGATTTTAAAATTATTTAAATATTTTACACGAGGAGAGAATATTTATTTTTCTCAAATGCTTACTTCGACTTTTTACCTTATTCCCGAATGATAGATTGGGTAAATTCGAATGAAAAAGCACACGATTTGCAGCCCTATTGTCGCTTTAATATTATCACAGTGAAAAATTCACTGTTCAAGAAAACCAAAGAAACTTTATTTAGGACTTAACCTTTTATAATTTGTAATTTTTATCATATGTTACTTCTCATAATGTGCTTCACTAATCTAATTGTTTAATTGACCAGTGACACTTTCTGGACTCTTGATATGTTATAATTACAGAGACAGAGTGCTATGTCTCATGTTAATCTCTTATAACAACATTGTGTAATTATCTGTTTTCATGTCCAAACATCAAAGAGTCATAAGTATATTTAATTACTCTATACCTGTGAACCTTTCACTCATTTCACTTAATGTCAACACCTGTCATTTATTTACTCAATATGTACATTCTTATAAATAGTCATGTATAATTTCAATCTTCAGTCTGGAATAAACGGAGGCCAGCCTCGGCCACGTCCGACTCGTTAGGACTCTGAGTCCGGGGCCACTTCTGCCATATCCGACTCGATCATTTTAATATGTCTGTTGTTGATTTATATAAAGTGTTGCCATCGTTGAGACACATCTAATAAATACGGAATCCTTCATCATTTGTTTATCTCTGGAATTGTATATTGGTGGACCTTCGGGAATACGGCACACCTATACTTCGTTTTTACCTTACGGCCACACAGCGCCTCTACCTTATACCTCGTACCCTCTACGCCAACAGTCCCTTACCCCGTTCGTTTTGCTAACAACGGATGCAGTTCCAGACGAAATCTTAGTACCGTCCAAATCTACACGGTCACAATATCTTCGAGATACGTTTGTTCGTTGTGTGTTTGGTGTTCTCTATACTAGAAGACTTGATGTCTTTGTTTCTCGCACCATGATTTCTGGCGTTCTGTAGTACAGGACTTGAACGGGTATTTCGCCTTCTTTTGCGCCTAAAAAGCTCTGTAGTCCTTGCGCATGTGTCCTGGTTTACGACAAAAGTAGCATATTTTCTGTGTCCCCAATGTTTGGTTTGCTTCCTTTGGTCGTTATCGCTGTGAACTTTCACTGCATTGAGCCTTCATTTCTTTGAGCTCTCTCTGCATAGATTCAAACTTTGCGCTTATCCTTAATCATTGGGACAGCTCTTCCTTCCACGGATTCAACGGTAGTTTGGCGCGCTTAGCTCTTTTTCTCAGATCTGTTGTAAGCTTCTAATTCAACAGCCAATTGTATAGCGTCATTAAGATGTTTGGGACGTGCATGTTTAATGCGAATGCGCATTTCCGAGTCGACCAATGCGTCCACAAATTGGCCTTTAGACAGCGTTTCCCGAATCTCAGCTGACACAGCGGGGTAGGCTAAGTTGGCAAGTCTGCGAATGGCCTGTCTTAACTCCGGAAGAAATTCCCCAGCTCTTTGGCGTCGCTCACGCATCTGCACTCTGTATAGCTCCGTTTGACTCGGGGTTGCAAATCTGTTTTCAGGGGCTTTTACAAGTGTATGATAATCAGGATTTGCCCCTTTAGGCATGTTACCTAACACTCCTTGCCCACTTCCCCAAAGAGAAACTGCTGGATACAATCCTTTATGATGGTATTTCCATCCACTTATTTAGGCGCATGCCTCGAAATGCGCATGATATTCCAACCAAGGACCACTGCCATCATACGTTGCAGGCTTTATCAATTGTCTTGGTGTTGGCAACTATGTTTGGGCGTCGTCTCCACTACGAGGACTTGCAAAATAATCTAACTCTGTATCTCCTTCTTAGTATCCCAGGAAGAAGAGAATCGTCTTGGTCGTCTCTGTAAAGTTCTTCAGGGCGAAGTCTAAGTTTGTCGTTTTGCGCCGCTTCTCTATAAAGTCTTGAAGGAGACTCTGGATGACTATAATCGAGAGGTCTTGCTCCAGCTTTTCTAAACATGTCCCTGAGAGATTGTCCTGTAGAATGTTCTTCAAGGATAGGCATGCACATGGCTAGCGCACCATCATGCTCATGCATTAATGACTTTTCGTCTGTCTGCCGCAATTTTCCGGAGATGCGAGATTCGCCAACACCTGAGTCGCTTACTTTGCCTTTAATACGCGGGTCACTGGAGTCGACGACTTGAAACTCTTGTTCCTTAGACTTTCTTCCTTTAGCTCCGCAAGCTTCTCTTCTATTAAGGACGTTTCTTTGTCCAGGTCTTCCATCATACAACTATCTCAAGGTATTCTACCGCTGCCACCAAATTTTATGTAACATGCAAGGGAGGTCACTGCCTGCGTGGGTACGAGCCCTGCGGGCTCGTACCCACGTTAAAAACGGATATCCCTGAGATGCTGCAATTATGTACAATGCGCAGTCTTAATCACCTGGTACTGCGTATATACCTTTTTTTACTGGTAGCGAACAAGACACTGGCAGGGAAGTCCACTAGTGCACTTCCACAAGAGACAAGCAGGGATAACCGCACACTTGCCCTTGCGCAGTGACAAGCAGGGATGACGACACACTTGACACTAAGACACGGTTCTAGACTGGAGACACTGGCAGAGGATTCCGTACACCAATGCTCTACCATCCGATGTAGGCAGGGATGTCCAAACACCTGATCTTGCGCAGCAACAAGCAGGGATGTCCACTCACTGGTTGCTAAGAGATGTTATTTACAGAGCAGGATTGACTATACACGAACTACTTAGAACAGTACAATATAAGCAGGGAAGTCCACACACTTACTCGTACATGTACACTCAAGGTTGTTTAAGTTTAACCTCTAGAATCTCTCTAGTACTATCGCCAGTACTATAAACCCTATACATGTATATCTGATACCATATGAAATACTTAGTGATTTTTTACCTCTAGCTACAAACTAATTGGAACACTAATTAAGCCTTCAATTAACAAATCTTTAGTAAACCAACTTAAGTAACATACTGTAAGAATAGGGCTACGATGTAATTTTGTTGATACTTATACTATAATGTACTCGTACATAATTTTCGCTTTTGACATCGCCCCCGAAAGTTTGATTGGCGCTGTTTGTTTATGCATGCGTGTTTTGTTGTTACAAGTATAGAAAAAATGTGTTAAATAATTTGTGTACTGAGTAAAGATCACTATCATTTATGTATAATTACCTGTAATCCACTATTTATACGTATTTTTGCTTTATTGTTAGGACCACATGTTGTTGATTCTTTTAGTAATGGCCGACTCCCAGAATGCAATGCGGTATTTGTTTACGAAGTTTAACGAGCGCTATTTTTCGATTATAATTTATTGTTAATTTATTGTTAATTCTTGTATAGACATTTAATGATACTAGAAGTAATTAGAGTTAAGAAATAAATGTTATTTCTATTTTTATTATTTTCTCGTAAGTGTGAGAATTTGATGTGGGAACTAGAGCATCCCGTTACGTTTCTCATTGGTTGATGTAAATTACGCGACGCTTTTCATTGGTCGTGTTTCATGATGTCATTTTACTACGTATATAACGACGAGTTGTAGCAGACAACTAGGATTTTTGACTGTTTTTGAGTTCTAGAAAGGTGTGTTATTTGAGTTTGTTAATTTTATTACATATATTTCGGGATTAAGACTTTAGAATATTGGGATGGAGTTGGTCATGGTTTGTTATAAATAAGTAGGTTTATTTACAGCTATTTGCTGAGCTGTTTACCGTGATCTAACGGTCTGAAATTACTACAGCTAATTTACGGATATTTTATCCGTTGTAATTTCAATTACTGGTTCAATTTACCAGTCCCAATATAAGAACAAGTACATAATACGTAGGTTTCAAGCATTTATTTGAATTTATTATTTTATTTGGAATTATTGTTTTATAGAAATAAAATATGTGTTCAGAATAAACCGTTTATTTGTTAACTTTACAAGACTTGTCTTTATTTCATTTTCGTCCTGAATTTGGAAGTAAAGAGAGAAAAGAATTAATTTCAACTTAATTGTCATGCACCAGTGCGCTTATCCGGTGTCGTTACAATATTTTGGCATCCACGGCGGGATTTGTTTAAAAAAAAAAAAGAAAAACAGATCCAGTGATCAAACACCCCCCCCCTTTTCCTAAGAAAATTATATATATCTGTTATATTTACAGATTCAGTTGGTTTTTTTGTTGAAATACAAGTCTTGTTGGTTATTCTGAACACATTATTGAACATATTGATTATCACAAAATGGGTGGTAAAAGAAAGACAAGAAGTCGTGCACAGGTTCGAGTTCGTAGCCAGTTTTCTCCCTTGAGCAGAGTTGTGTCAGATGATGAAGAGATCCGCGAGATTTTGAGTTCCAGAGAAGATAGTCCAGCTAAGTATACCAGATCTGAAAATGAAAGAAATCATTTTAAAACTGTAATACCAGTTAGTCATACTGAGCCAGAAAAGAGCCCAGTTACAATGATAGGGTCACCTCTTACCCATCAAAAGTTAGCTCCATTTACAGGTGATATACCTGTTACTTGCAAAAGTATTCTTACACCTGCAAGTCTCACAAATGCCGTCCAAGTGACAAGTACACACACGGTACCTCAGATCTCCACACATACAGTCCAACTGCATGCACCTACACAGTTGCATTTTTCTCATGAGACAAGTGGTGTACAAACATTACCACGAGCAAACCAAGCATTACAGACAAACTGTGTTCCTTACTTTGAGCATCCTCAAAATACAACACATATTCCTGTACCCCAATTACCTGTTCATTCATCTACAGGTGGGTCAATTATGTCACCGCTGCCAAGATCAGTGAGCTTTGTGACATCACCATCAAACCATTTCCCCATGACATATACTGGTCACTTCATATCAGTTCCCTCATCTGCAAGTTTTCTATCTGCCACAAATTCAGGTTACACACCTGTCATTTCCTCTACAGGTGCATTACCTGTTACATCTTCTATGGGTCACTTACCTGTTTACCCATCAACTGGTCCTGTCCATTTACCTGGACATACAGGAAATATACCTGGAAAAACTGCCAGTTCATTTCTAGGTCCCTCCACAGTCCATCCATCTGAAACAGTCGTGGACGACAGGTCGAGAAGCAGGTTTGGTGAAAGAAAACAGAGTGAACCACAAACAACAGATATAGCAGAAATGATCCAGACAGAGGTACGGAGAGCACTACTTGCACTGCTTGGAGACAAACAAATAAATACTGCGAATGGAGCCAGAAACATGACGACAGATGGTACTGACACAAGTGATGATTCAGAATTCTCGACAAAGGCGTCAGAAACTCCTTATCGACACAAGCTTCACAATGTAAAAATTCCACCTTTCAATGGGAAGGAGGACTGGAAGATCTGGTTTGCCAGATTTGAAGAAATAGCAGAAAGAAGGCGATGGACAGAGCTTCAAAAATAAGACGAACTCCTACCTAGACTCCATGATACAGCAGCAGAGTTTGTCTATGGACAGTTATCAAAAGCTACACGCAGAAATTATTCAAAATTGACACAAGAGCTAAACAACCGTTTCAGAATTGTGGAAACCAGAAAGACGTATATATCTAAATTTAGCAACAGACAGCAAAGACCTGGTGAGAAGGTTGAAGACTACGCAGCCGATCTCAAGCGTCTATATGATAAAGCTCATCCCAAGCGAAATTCAGAGACAAGAGATGAAGACTTACTGCGTAGATTCCTTGATGGTCTCTCAGACAGTGAAGCTCAATTCCACGTAGGATGAAGGAACCCGAAAATATAGATGAAGCTGTGTTGCAGGTTGTGAGCTACGAGGAAACTGGTAGAGGACAGAAGAACAAGAACAAGACAGCTAGACAAGTTAAAACAGATGTCTGAGATCAAAAGTTCTAATAATTACAAGAAGTTTGGAAAAGAAAGCAGTGGAAATAAAAATGTACCTAGAGAGCAGACAAAAGAGCAGTCGACCATAAATGAGCTCCAAGCTAAGTTGGAAGAGATATGCAGAGAGTGGGAGGAAATGAAAAGAAAAGAACTCTGTCACAAAGGTGACAAACCAAGTTTTCCTGTGGAGAAGAGAAAAGAACCTGAAAATCAGGTCAATCAGTACAGAAACACTGATGAAGTTAAAAACAAGATACCGATGCCAAGCTGTTTTTGCTGCAAACAGAGAGGACATTTTGCTCGGGATTGTCCAATGCAGAAAACACAGCAAGGAATGGGAACCCCTCATTTAAATGGCCAGTAGCCATTTCTGAGGGTCAAGAGATGGCTAATGAGACAACTGACCGACAGACGGACAGTAGAGACCCCACAACTTTGGGAGATGATTTTATTTTTCCATTTTCAACAAATAGAAGATTACCAGACACTGATGGGATATACATTGAAGGAAAAATTAATGGGACTGATGTACATTTTACTGCTGATACTGGTGCGTCTACCAGTATTTTATCGTACAAGTTGTATAAAGAAATTCCAGAAGATAACAAGCCAATGTTGGCTGGAACTTCAGCATTAAAGGGAGCGGGTGGATCTTTAAAAGATGTTTATGGAAATGGCATTTTTGACTGGAATTAGGACCAGTTAAACTAACAAGAAATCTACTTGTAGCTGACATAGAAGATGATGTTCTCTTGGGAATCGACATTTTGATGGACGAAAAAGATGGAAGAGCTGATATTTTACTCTCAAAAGGTGTTATACAATTGCAAGGTCACTGTATTCCATGTATTACTGCTGGAGAAAGGAATGTAGGGTGCATTCTGAGATCAGCAGATAAATGTACCATTCCACCAATGAGTGAAGTAATTATTCCTGCAGCTGTTGAGAGAATTGCTGACCAAAGTCTACAAAATGAGAATCTACTGCTAGAACCTTCTCCTGATTTTACTGAAAATTCATCGTTGCTGTTGGCGCCAGCAATGATAAACATCGCAAAGAGGATTACTGTTCCTGTCCGGGTTATGAATCCCTTCAATGAGTCCAAGACGGTGTTTCAAGATACAGTGTATCCAATTAGATAAAGATTTGTGGCGGATCTATTTGAATACCAAAGAGGGAAGGGATGGCATTCTTCTGCAGGGCTTAGATACTGGGGACCAACATGTCAAGGTATATGACTCAAATCCATATTCGACAGGCCTTGAAGCTCCCGACGATAAGCTCTAAAAGTCACAATCTGCGGCCTCCCTCTATCAGTGGATGATAGTGCCGTTTTTGAAATGTTGTCTAAACTTAAAGTCTCACCCAAAACCGAAATGTACTACGAGAAAATTAGAAATCCGGAAACAAAAAGAATGACAAGTGTTCTAAATGGAAATCGTTTTCTATACATAGATCCATTACCACCCAATGCAACCCTACCCAGAAATGTATATTGTGCCGGGCTAAAATGTAAGCTATACCATCAAGACCAGCATATAGACAAACCAGCACTCACATGCACCAATTGCTGGCAAAATGGGCACAATAAATTCCATTGTGAAAACGAGACGTGCTGCGCAGTATGCAAAAAACTGGGGCACAAACCAGGATCTGAAGATTGCGATTTCTACATTCCCGTAAAACCCAAAAATTTGGAAACTTTTCAAGGAGAAAACAATGTATTGTCAAATTTCTTCCCATGTGAGATTAAGATCTTTGGAGAGTCATTTAGGTCGGCAGAACAAGCCTTTCAAACAGCGAAGGCACTAAGATCAGGTGATGTAGGTGCAGCTGAGCGCATTCGTAACGCTAAGACTGCCCTAGAAGCAAAACGTATCGGCAATCTTGTCCAAAAATCAGATCAATGGAAGGAAACGGAAAAGGGAGTCATGGAACAAATCATCGCAGAAAAGGCAAAACAGTGTGAAAAAATGAGAGACGAACTACTCTCCTTTAAGCCGTCTGTGTTCTTTGGACACCCAGTTTATGATCTATACTGTGGCCTGTCTTATGAAGAAACAATCAAAACATCACCAACGGCCTGGCCAGGGAAAAACATGATGGGGGAGATAATTGGTTGCGCCGCTGAAAATCTTAGAAAAAGCAGGAAAAAAGATCAACGGAAACGTTAACGGTAACTGTTTAAGTTAAGATGTATGAACACAAAAAACTCTTATATTTATGTCATCGTTAAAGTTGTTGTCGTTAAATACCCGAGGGCTTAATGATTATTCTAAAAGACAGACTTTATATGATTGGCTTAATGATACTAATTGCAAAATAGTTTTTCTACAAGAAACTCATTATATAACTGAAAGAGAAAATATTTACAATGCTAGATGGCAAGGTTCAAGCTATCATTGTTTTTCCAACTCTTCCTATAGTAGAGGGGTATCTGTATTATTTCATAAAAGTTTACCAATTATTGTTCATAACATACACAAATCAGATGATGGAAGGAGAATTTTAATTAATATTGAGTATGAACAAAACATTATAACTTTAGTAAATATATATGCGCCAAATTTAGAAAATGAAAGATGTAAATTTTTCAAAAAACTTGCTTCATGGGTTTCTCAATATTGTTTAAATGAACAAAACATTATATTAGTTGGGGATTTTAATTCAGTACACAGTGCAAAGAATAAATGTTCAAAAATAATTAATGATTTAAAATTTAAATTTCGATTGATTGACATATGGGACAAAATTAATCCTGAAAAAGAAGGGAATACATGGTGTGATTCAAATAATAAGCCTAAAAGTAGAATTGATTACATATTCACTTCCGAGAATTTATGTTATCCTGTCGAAAAAATACTACTTAGAAAACCTCCAGATGTTTCAAATACTAGAATGAGTGACCATAGGTCTTTTATTTTTTATTGCACCCTCTCAAAAAATGAAAGAGGTAATGGTTTTTGGAAATTGAATGCGTCAATTTTACAAGATGTTGAATTTTGTAACATTATCAAAACTTTTTACGAAAATATGCCTGAAAATATTAATAACCAACCAGATCCACAAATACGTTGGGAAATGATTAAATATGAAATAAAAGAGTTATGCATTGAATATTCAAAAAAGAAAAACAAAAGTATAAACAATCGTATTAAAGTAATAGAAAAGGAAATTGAAGAAATTGAAATGTCTAATTCAAATGATATAAATATGCTACATAAAAAGCAATTGGAAAAAGATTTAGACAATTTATATATATATAAATCAAAAGGAGCAAGGGTGAGATCCAAAGCGCGTTGGATCGATGACGGTGAAAAAAACACCTATTTTTTAAGACTAGAAAATAAACACCAATCACATAATGTCATAAATAAATTATCGGTAGGAGATAAATGTGTATATGAAACAGAAGAATTTTTAAGTACACTTAGTTCATACTATGAAAAACTATACTCGTCTAGCAATGTATCAATTGACGATGTAAAAAGATATTTACAAGAAACCGAACTTATTAATTACCTATCTGATGTAGATAGATAAAGTTATAACAATTGAAGAATGTGCAGAAGCTGTTTATAATATGAAAATAAACAAATCACCGGGATTAGACGGAATTCCCGTGGAATTTTACAAAATGTTTTGGAAATATGTAAAATTTTATTTATATGAAAGCCTAGTGAGATCATTTGAAAAAGGCGAATTATCTTCTTCACAAAGATCTGTTTTATCACTCATACACTAAAAAGGAAGCTTGATAAATCTCGATAACTATCGTCCTATTAGTTAAACAAATTGCGATTATAAGATTTTAGCTTTCGTATTTGCAAAGAGACTACAAACTATTATGGACAAACTCATTAATGATAATCAAACGGGTATATTAAGGGAAGATTTATCGGTGAAAATGCAAGATTAATACAGGATATATACAATTATTGCGAAGAAAATAATGAGGAAGGAATATTATTGTTTGCTGATTTTCAAAAGGCATTTGATTCAGTTGAATGGACTTCCTTGTTTCAAACTCTTAAAAAGTTCAACTTTGGAGAGAATTTACTTCAATGGATCAAAATTTTATACACTAATCCTTATTTTTATGTTAAAAATAATAACTGGTTAACTAGAAAATGTACAATGTCAAGAGGCATTCGACAAGGGTGTCCCGTCTCAGCATTGCTTTTTAGCTCACCTGAGCCGAAGGCTCAAGTGAGCTTTTCTGATCAAAATTTGTCCGTTGTCTGTCGTCGTTGTCGTTGTTGTTGTCGTTGTTGTCGTTGTTGTCGTCGTAAACTTTTCACATTTTCATCTTCTTCTCAAGAACCACTGGGCCAATTTCAACCAAACTTGGCACAAAGTATCCTTGGGTAAAGGGGATTCAAGTTTGTTCAAATGAAGGGCCACGCCCTTTTCCAAGGGGAGATAATCATGAATTTGTTAAAAATTAATGGCATTTTAAAAAAATCTTCTTCTCCAGAACCGCTGGGCCAGGAAAGATGAAACTCATGTGGAAGCATCCTGAGGTAGTGTAGATTCAAGTTTGTTCAAATCATGACCCCCGGGGCAAGGGTGGGGCCAAAATGGCCGACCCAAGTTTTACATAGGAATATATAGGAAAAATGTTTAAAAATCTTCTTCTCCAGAACCACTGGGCTAGGAAAGATGAAACTAATGTGGAAGCATCCTCAGGTAGTGTAGATTCAAGTTTGTACAAATCATGACCCCTGGGGCAAGGGTGGGGCCAAAATGGCCGACCCAAGTTTTACATAGGAATATATAGGAAAAATCTTTAAAAATCTTCTTCTCCAGAACCACTGGGCCAGGAAAGATAAAACTCTTGTGGAAGCATCCTCAGGTAGTGTAGATTCAACTTTGTTCAAATCATGACCCCCGGGGCAAGGATGGGGCCAAAATGACCGACCCTAGTTTTACATAGGAATGTATAAGACAAGAGGCCCATGGGCCACATCGCTCACCTGAGCACTGTGGCTAAGAAAAAGTAGATAAATACTTTAAATCCAAAAGTAATCCAATGACCAATCATGGCTTTGCTATTCTTGAGAAGATGATTTTTAAAGAATTTTCCTATATATGCCTATGTAAAACTTTGATTAGCCATTGTAGCCCCGCCCTACCACCGGGGGTCATGATTTGAACAAACTTGAATCTTCACTACCTGAAGATGCTTCCATATAAATATGATCAATTATGGCTTTGTTACACTTGAGATAAAGAATTTTCCTATATATTTCTATGTAAAAATTGGGCGGCCATTGTGGCCCCGCCCTACCCCCGAGGGTCATGATTTGAACAAATTTGAATCTAGACTACCTAAAGATGCTTCCATATAAATATGATCAATTATGGCTTTTGTTATTCTTGAAAAGAAGATTTTTAAAGAATTTTCCTATACATTTCTATGTAAAACTTTGGTCGGCCATTGTGGCCCCGCCCTACCCGGGGGGTCATGATTTGAACAAACTTGAATCTACACTACCTGAGGATGTTTCCCAATAAGTTTCATCTTTCCTGGCACAGTGATTCTTGAGAAGAAGATTTTTAAAGAATTTTTCTACATATTTCTATGTAAAACTTTGGTCGGCCATTGTGGCCCCGCCCCACCCCCGGGGGTCATGATTTGAACAAACTTGAATCTACACTACCTAAAGATGCTTCCATATAAATATGATCAATTATGGCTTTGTTATTCTTGAAAAGAAGATTTTTAAAGAATTTTCCAATACATTTCTATGTAAAACTTTGGTCGGCCATTGTGGCCCCGCCCTACCCCGGGGGGTCATGATTTGAACAAACTTGAATCTACACTACCTGAGGATGTTTCCCAATAAGTTTCATCCTTCCTGGCACAGTGGTTCTTGAGAAGAAGATTTTTAAAGAATTTTCCTACTTATTTCTATGTAAAACTTTGGTCGGCCATTGTGGCCCCGCCTTACCCCGGGGGGTCATCATTTGTACAAACTTGAATCTTATCTACCTGAGGATGCTTCCATATAAATATGATCAATTATGGTTTTGTTATTCTTGAGAGGAAGATTTTTAAAGAATTTTCCTACATATTTCTATGTAAAACTTTGGTCGGCCATTGTGGCCCCGCCCTACTCCCGGGGGTCATGATTTGAACAAACTTGAATCTACACTACCTAAAGATGCTTCCATATAAATATGATCAATTATGGCTTTGTTATTCTTGAAAAGAAGATTTTTAAAGAATTTTCCTCTCCATTTCTATGTAAAACTTTGGTCGGCCATTGTGGCCCCGCCCTACCCCTGGGGGTCATAATTTGAACAAATTTGAATCTACACTACCTGAGGATGCTTCCCCATAAGTTTCATCTTTCCTGGCACATTGGTTCTTGAGAAGAAGATTTTTAAAGAATTTTCCTACATATTTCTATGTAAAACTTTGGTCGGCCATTGTGGCCCCGCCCTACCCCCGGGGGTCATGATTTGAACAAACTTGAATCTACACTACCTGCAGATGTTTCCCAATAAGTTTCATCTTTCCTGGTACAGTGGTTCTTGAGAAGAAGATTTTTAAAGAATTTTCCTACATATTTCTATGTAAAACTTTGGTCGGCCATCGTGGCCCCGCCCTACCCCCGGGGGTCATGATTTGAACAAACTTGAATCTACACTACCTGCAGATATTTCCCAATAAGTTTCATCTTTCCTGACACAGTGGTTCTTGAGAAGAAGATTTTTAAAGAATTTTCCTACATATTTCTATGTAAAACTTTGGTCGGCCATTGTGGCCCCGCCCTACCCCCGGGGGTCATGATTTGAACAAACTTGAATCTACACTACCTGCAGATGTTTCCCAATAAGTTTCATCTTTCCTGGCACAGTGGTTCTTGAGAAGAAGATTTTTAAAGAATTTTCCTACATATTTCTATGTAAAACTTTTGTTGGCCATCGTGGCCCCGCCCTACCCCCGGGGGTCATGATTTGAACAAACTTAAATCTACACTACCTGAGGATGTTTCCTTATAAGTTTCATCTTTCCTGGCACAGTGGTTCTTGATAAGAAGATTTTTAAAACATACCACCAAATTTTCATTAATTCCCAATTATCTCCCCTTGATTGAGGGCGAGGCCCTTCATTTGAACAAACCTGAATCCCCTTCACCCAAGGATACTTTGTGGCAAGTTTGGTTTAAATTGGCCCAGCGGTTCTTGAGAAGAAGATGAAAATGTGAAAAGTTTACAACAACGACAACAACGACGACGACAACGACGACAACGCCGACAACGACGACGACAGACAACGGACAAATTGTGATCAGAAAAGCTCACTTGAGCCTTTGGCTCAGGTGAGCTAAAAAATCTTTAAAAATCTTCTTCTCCAGAACCACTAGGACAGGAATAATGAAACTCATGTGGAATCATCCTCAGGTAGTGTAGATTCAAGTTTGTTCAAATCATGACCCCTGGGGCAAGGGTGGGGCCAAAATGGCCGACCCAAGTTTTTCATTGGAATATATAAGAAAAATCTTTAAAAATCTTCTCCTCCAGAACCACTGGGCCAGAAAAGATGAAACTCATGTGGAATCATCCTCAGGTAGTGTAGATTCAAGTTTGTTCAAATCATGACCCCCGGCCCTGGAGATAGGGTGGGGCCAAAATTTGCCGACCCAAATTTTACATAGGAATATATAGGAAAAATCTTTAAAAATCTTCTTCTCCCGAACCACTGGGCCAGGAAAGATGAAACTCATGTGGAAGCATCCTCAGGTAGTGTACATTCTAGTTTGTTCAAATCATGACCCCCGGGGCAAAGATGGGGTCAAAATGGCCGACCCTAGTTTTACATAGGAATATATAAGAAAAAATCTTTTAAAATCTTCTTCTCCCGAACCACTGGGCCAGGAAAGATGAAACTCATGTGGAAGCATCCTTAGGTAGTGTAGATTCAAGTTTGTTCAAATCATGACCCCCGGGGCAAGGATGGGGCCAAAATGGCCGAACCAAGTTTTACATAGGAATATATAGGAAATATCTTTAAAAATCCTTCTGAATTACCACTGGGCCAGGAAAGATGAAACTAATGTGGAATCATCCTCAGGTAGTGTAGATTCAAGTTTTTTCAAGGCATGACCCCCGGCCCTGGGGATAGGGTGGGGCCAAAATGGCCGACCCAAGTTTTACATAGAGATATATAGTGAAACCTTTTAAAATCTTCTTTTCAAGTACTTCAAAGCTATGATTAGTGATACCATGGGTATTTATATGAAATCATCCTCAGGTAGTGTAGATTCAAGTTTGTTCAAATGATGAACGCCTGGAGGTGGGGGGGGGGGGGAGTAAATTCAAGCCCGATGTGCTCAGGTGAGCGCTGTGGCCCCTGGGCCTCTTGTTCTTTTTGTTATTGAAATCCTGGGGTTAAAAAATAGTTGCTTCGAAAAATATATAAGGTTTCAAAATCGGACAATCAAGTGAAATAAAATGTTTACAACATGCAGATGACTGCACATTGCCAATGAAAAATCAGGAATCCTTAAAAGAATCTATTAAAGTAATAAAATCTTTTGGGGAAATGTCTGGTACAAAGTTAAATTGAGAAAAAACAGAGGGTATTCTCTTAGGACCGCTTAAAAATACATGGGAAGAGGTAGAAGGAATTAAAATGACAAATAAACCTATTAAATCATTGGGAATTTTCTTAGGACACGACAAAGTATCTAATAATGAAAGAAATTGGCTAAACAAGCTTAAGGAATTTGAAAAAATATTAGATTCATGGAGAACTAGAAGTTTAACTTTTTTCGTACCGTTATTAATTCACTAATAGTATCTAAATTAGTATATGCATTCACAGTTCTTGAAAATCCAGATGTTGACTACATTAAGAATTTAAATAAAATTATTTACAATTTTTTTTATGGAATTCACTCATAAGACCAGTAAATGAAGGCGGTCTTGGTCTACTTAATATAGAATGCAAACTTAAAAGCGTAAAAGCGGGATGGATCAAAAGACTATATAATAAAAATTCCTCACTTAGAATTTTCCTAGATAACGCTTTAAAATCTTATGGAATAAATTTTGAATATCTGCTACGCAGCAATATAAAAAATCCGACTGATTTCAATATTTTAAATAAATTCCCAGATTTTTATAAGGAAATCTTCTGTAGTTTTAACGAGTGTAAAATGTTAACATCACCACGAAATAAAATAACAGAAAACCTATGGTTTAATAGTTTCATTACACAAAAAAACAAACCATTATACTTAAAAAATTGGGCAAAAAGTGGTATTTTATATGTAAAAGATATGTTTACAACAGAAGGTATGAAAAATGTTATGGAAGTAAAAGAGATCATTGAATCAAAGAGTAATTACTTGTGTGAATATCTTATCATGAAAAAAGCGATTAAAAAACTACATATAGATTATTGTAATGTAAAGAACACTAATATACAAAACCCGTATTTTTATTTTCAAGGGAAAAGTATAAACCCAAAATTTGAAAAATCGGGATTTTATTATAAAATCTTACTTTCTAAAAAGAAACAAAAACCAATAATGGAAGCTAAACGGTCAATGGAAAGATATCTATACAGCTAAGATATTAAATATTTTTGATAAACAGATAGCAGAATTCAATTTTAAACTTTTACACAATCAACTGAATTGTAATTATCATGTTAGTAAATGGAATAAAGAAGTGGCAAAAAATTGTACATCTTGCGGACAAGTAGAATATATTAAACACTTAATTTTTGAATGTACGGACTCAAAAGGAGTATGGGAAAAAATATCTCAAATATTGAATTTAAATCTATCCTGGAAACATATTGTTGTAGGATTTTATAATGAGTTCAATAACACAACATTGATTTTTAATAATGTCATATCAATTGTGGGATACAAAATATATAAATATAAAATGAAATGTAGGTTGCAAAACGAAATAGTAAATCAAAATGCAATGTTATTTTTTTTTAATCGTCTTTATATCAGTATTATGTAATAGCAAAGAGTGCAAAAAGTGTTTAATCTAACTACTATCTTTTGAAAAAGCTAGCAGACGAATTATAATCTTTATTTTTCTATATCCGTTGTAATTAAATTGATATTTTATCTATATATCTATTAAATATGAAATGTTTTTTTTACTGAAATATTTATGTCTTTTTGTGAAAACGAAATATTAGTTCTTCTCTATTGTAAAGTTTTGTAAATTGAAAATTGAAAAATATACCGATCCAGGGAGCTCCTGGCACCCCAGGTGAGGTATTAACCGAGGGCTTCTGAGGAAGTTTTGACTCAAATTTTGTTGTATGTTATTGGAAATAAATGTATAAAAAAAAAAATACAGTTCTGGGAACTGGTGAAGCTATTGAAGAGGTCATGACCCTAGTGGATGAAGTATCCAATGTTGGTGTTAAAAAGGTTACTGAATGTAATCTTACAGGAGATAATCAATTCCCTTTTAGCAGTGAAGTCAAAATTCCAGAGCACTCAGTAGATCTTTATAAGAGTTCATCTGAATTACTGTCTGAAGAAGAAAGACAAATATTTAAAAAGCTACTACTTAATTACCAAGATGTGCTTTTCAGAAACGAATGGGATTTAGGAAATACTAATTTGGCCGAACACGAAATAAAAACTGGGAAACAACCACCTCTCAAACAACCACCACGCAGAGTCCCTATCGCTCTTGCCGGTGAAGAACGAGAGGCCATCATGCAGTCGCAAGAAAAGGGGATCATCAGACCATCAACTTCCCCTTGGGCCTCACCATTAGTACTTGTTAGAAAGAAAAATGGGAAATTAAGAGTATGCGTTGATTACAGGAAACTTAATAGCGTGACAACCAAAGATGCTTTTCCTTTAGTCCCTATCGCTCTTGCCGGTGAAGAACGAGAAGCCATCATGCAGTCGCAAGAAAAGGGGATCATCAGACCATCAACTTCCCCTTGGGCCTCACCATTAGTACTTGTTAGAAAGAAAAATGGGAAATTAAGAGTATGCGTTGATTACAGGAAACTTAATAGCGTGACAACCAAAGATGCTTTTCCTTTACCCCGAATTCAGGACTGTTTAGATTCTGTGGCAGGTTCTACTTTATTTACAACTTTAGACCTTACATCTGGTTATCACCAAGTCAAAGTCAAAGATATTCTATTCCAAAGACTGCATTTGTCACCAAATATGGGCATTTTGAATATGTAACTATGCCTTTTGGTTTGACAAACGCCCCAGCTACATTTCAGCGAGTCATGAAATTGGCCTTCAATGGACTTCAATGGGAAACATGTTTAATATATTTGGACGATGTCATCATCTTTAGTAAAACTTTTGACCAACATGTCGATCGAGTTAAACAAGTATTACAGAGACTTAGAGAGGCAAAACTGAAACTTAAACCAGAGAAGTGTGAATTTTTCCAACCTGAAGTAAAATTTCTTGGTCACAAAGCGAACGCAAAGGGGATATTACCAGACATGCAGAATGTTGAAAAAATTATTAATTGGTCAACCCCGAAAAATGTTACAGAGGTACGACAGTTTCTGGGAATGGCATCCTATTACAGGAGATTTATTAGGGACTTTTCTATGATTGCCAAGCCAATTACCAATTTGACAAGAAAGAATGAAGTTTTTAAATGGACCTCAGAGTGTGAAGAATCTTTCAAGAAACTTAAAATAATTTTAACAGGGCCAGAAATTATGGGATACTCTGATCCTAATCTTTCTCGTACAGCAATGTATCACAAGTTTAGACACAGAGGCCTGTGACGTGGGAATAGGAGCAGTACTTAGCCAATATCAAGATGGTCGTGAGCGAGTTATAGCCTATGCCAGCAGAACACTTAACAAAGCAGAGAGAAACTACTGCGTAACAGATAAAGAACTTTTAGCTGTGAAGTATTTTGTAGAATATTTTCGACAATATTTACTGTGTCATTCATTTTTAGTCAGGTCTGACCACCAGGCTTTGGTGTGGCTTTTCAAACTAAAAGAATCAAAGGGCCGAGTTGCTCGATGGATAGAAATCCTCTCTGCTTATAATTTTGAAGTTGAATATAGACAAGGAACAAAACATGGAAATGCCGATAGTTTATCCAGATGTCCTAACCCAAGAGACTGCACTTGTTCTTCATCAGAAAATATGGACACACTCAAATGTGGACCTTGTAAGAAGTGCCGACTGAGAGCAGAAAATTTAATTCCCATACCTTTGTCTCCTGAACAATCAGATGTGGTCGCAAGGAAGGTCACTACCAGACAAAAAGAATAAGGAATCTGCATTATCAGACTGTACTGTCTGGCATAGTCGATATTCCTTTGCAGCACTGCAAACCGCTCAAATTAAAGACCCTGATATTTCTCCAGTTCTACAATGGAAAATAAAGAATGAAAGGCCTAAGAAAGAAGAAACAATTTCCTTCTCAACTACTACAAGACATTATCTGAGTTTATGGGACCAATTAGTTGTCAAGAATGATGTTTTGTACAAATGTAGTACTACAACACTTGGTGAAACCATAGAACAGTTTATAGTTCCCAAATGCATGAAGAAAGAAATTCTCGACATGTGTCATTGCTCACTTTTGTCTGGACATTTGGGCATTAAGAAGACCAAATTCAGAATCACTAGGCATTTTTATTGGTTTGAATTAAGAGAGGAGGTCCGGATATTTGTAAAATCTTGTGAAAACTGCTCTATGAACAAACCTCCAATACAAAAACCTAAGGCTCTTCTTGGAACAATGTCATATGGTGCTCCATGGGAATGTCTTGCCACTGATTTACCTGTTACAAAAAGAGGAAATCGTTACATACTTGTTATAATGGATTATTTTACGAAATGGGCAGAAGCGTTTCCTGTTCCTGACCAAACAGCTGCTGTAACAGCAAATGTTCTACTAAACGAGATCATCACTAGATATGGATGTCCTCTGATTATTCATTCAGACCAAGGTCGTAATTATGAATCATGTATATTCAAAGAGTTGTGCTCTTTGTTGAATATCAAGAAAACTAGAACAACGGCACGTAATCCGAAATGCAATGGGATGGTCAAAAGATTCAATCGTACTCTTATTCGAATGATTAAAGCTTTCATAGCAGATGACCACGAAGAAAGGGATCTTCATCTCAACTGCCTCACATCAGCCTATCGATCAACCTGTCATGAATCAACGGGACTTACCCCTAATTTACTGATGTTTGGTCGAGAGATCCAAATGCCATACGAAGCAACACATCACTCTTTAGCTTCCAATGGAGAAGAAATTTCGTCTTATGGAGATTTTGTTGAAGAAATACGATCCAAACTTTACCATGCCCATGAAGTTGCCAGGAAACATCTGCACCAATCTACAAAACGACAAAGAGATATCTATAATTCAAAAGTACTGGTTCATAAATATGCAACTGGAGACATTGTTTGGTTCCTCAATGAAAAAGTCAAAGAGGGAGAATGTCCAAAGTTGAGAAAAGCTTACCTAGGACCTTTTGTTGTACTTAAAGTTTTAAGTGACCTAGTATTTGAAATTCAATTTGATGCTCGTGGCGAGTGTAAAATTGTCAATCATAACAAGCTACTGCCATACATTGGAAGTACACCACCAAAGTGGGCACTGAGGCTGTCAGAGAAATTGAAAAACAAAACACGTCTACAGTAAGATAATACTGTCCAGTTATAGTTATGATGCATACTGTATGAATAAAGTTTTTAAAAGAATTAAAGGATTTGTTATCCTTTCAAAATATATGTGTCATAGTGAGTTAAACAACAAATCATGACCAATGTTACTACTTTACAAATATGGGGATGGAAGGGTGGATATTATTGATAATGTTATTGTACATGTATGATGATTATACATGTTTAAAAAAAATGTTTTACATGAAGGTTTACATGTTTTACATTCAGTATTACTGTACTTATGTTGTGCAGTTATTTTTTTTTACAGATTTCCAAGTTGTCAGAGATTGTTTCGGCCGGAAAGAGAGGGAGAGTGTGGGAATGTTGCCTGTGCAACTTTAGGGGAGAGCGCCACTACCTGTTGAGACATATGTTTTCAAAACACCTTACTTTTGTTGAATGGCCTTACAGATGCCCTGTATGTGGATACAGCCATTATGACTATAAGACTATAACAATTTCAAGAAGCATCCTCAATGGTACTCACTTCACTCAGCTTTGAAGGGATCTTCCTCTGTTCCCCTTCCAACATCTGCTGACATCAGGGAGGAGAGCAAGGTCGTCTTCAGCATGATCCGTCAGCTGACTCTTGAGGACTCTGCCGCCCACTGGGAGAGGAAGCGTCGAGTCAATACCTTGGCACAGGTTCGACCACCAGCCCCTGTTGCTTTACGCACCATCCTTCCATGCACTTTCCCTCCCAGTGGAGCTCCAGCCACTAAGCCAGTCTGTATGGTTCCAGTCGTGACTCCCACTGATGTACCTACTCGTCTCCCTGGTGTGCCTGCCACTGATGTACCTGCTGGTCCTGGTGTGCCTGCAGCTGATGTACCTACTGGTCCTGGTGTGCCTGCAGCTGATGTACCTGCTGTTGAAGTACCTGCTAGTCTTCTTGATCTGCCCGTCACCTCTTCTAGTATACCTGTTGTGCCCATCAAGGAGGATGTTGACATTCTTACAGAGTTTCTTGTCTTTGAGGACACTAGCGAATTCGACACTGAGTCACCTCCTCGTACTCGTGAAATAGGGACCAACACCTCCCCCTACAAAGACGAAGTCTCCAGGCTGAAGGAGATTGTCGAGAGGCAGGAGCGAGCCCTCAGGAATAACACGTCTGTCATCGTTGATCTTCAGCGGCTGCTCAGGGATAAGTTGGATGACCCTGCCTCTCGACACATCCACCTTGGTCCTTGAGAAGGTGAGAGGCCCCAGACTGTGCGCAGAAGGAAGTCCCCTCCCCCACCAGCTGTGAAGTCGGTTGTATACCAGCCAGCGCGCCAACGACCAAGACCTAGGAGTCCTTCTCGTGCCAGTAGCCATTCCTCTCCTTTACAGCACCTCTTCTCCCCTGACAGAAAGACCAGAAGATTTTAAATAGGTTATAACAGTAGGTAATAGATCAGTAATGTAAAAGTTTTCTTAACTGTAAATTAAAGTAAATTATACCTTATTTTTTCTGTACATTATTTTTGGCAATAAATATATATTACAATAGATTATTGAAAAATGGCATTATTGTATATTCATTTATCAGTTTTGAAATGGGTTTGATCCATCAGTTGTTGTTCACTTAATTATTGAAAGTATTAAATTTTATTATAAGCATGAAATATTTTACAGGAATGCAGAGTAATTTGTACATCAGTAAATTTTAATTACAATTGAAATGTTAATTAAATCACTCTGTTTGTGTATCCCTGTTTCTTCTTGATATGAGTCTCTTGTGATCTGTTGTTTCTGCAAGAATCATATTGTTGATTGTTGACATTTTGCTTGTTAATTTGTTGACATAAATATATTAAATTTTATGTGTATGATACGTAAATTTGAAACTGTATGTTATTGATTTGTGAGTACACATGGTGTATGTTGACATGAGAATTTGTGATGGTTCTTGATGTATTTACATTAAGAAAAATAATCTTGATTTTATACACACCAGTTGTACGATTGATAAGCTGAATACCTCATGTGATTTTCTATTGTACATAGATCTGCAGTTGATTCCTCTTCTGTTATTACAGTGACTTGTAATTCCCACGGTATTTGTTGTTTTAATAATGTTGTTTTATTGTATATGATAGTCCAAAGGGACTTGGACATTTTTTTAGGAGGGGCAAAATGTAAGAATAGGGCTACGATCTAATTTTGTTGATACTTATACTAGAATGTACTCGTACATAATTTTCGCTTTTGACATCGCCCCCGAAAGTTTGATTGGCGCTGTTTGTTTATGCATGCGTGTTTTGTTGTTACAAGTATAAAAAATGTGTTAAATAATTTGTGTACTGATCACTATCATTTATGTATAATTACCTGTAATCCACTATTTATACGTATTTTTGCTTTATTGTTAGGACCACATGTTGTTGATTCTTTTAGTAATGGCCGACTCCCAGAATGCAATGCGGTATTTGTTTACGAAGTTTAACGAGCGCTATTTTTCGATTATAATTTATTGTTAATTTATTGTTAATTCTTGTATAGACATTTAATGATACTAGAAGTAATTAGAGTTAAGAAATAAATGTTATTTCTATTTTTATTTTCTCGTAAGTGTGAGAATTTGATGTTGGAACTAGAGCATCCCGTTACGTTTTTCATTGGTTGATGTAAATTACGCGACGCTTTTCATTGGTCGTGTTTCATGATGTCATTTTACTATGTATATAACGACGAGTTGTAGCAGACAACTAGGATTTTTGACTGTTTTTGAGTTCTAGAAAGGTGTGTTATTTGAGTTTATTAATTTTATTACATTTATTTCGGGATTAAGACTTTAGAATATTGGGATGGAGTTGGTCTTGGTTTGTTATAAATAAGTAGGTTTATTTACAGCTATTTGCTGAGCTGTTTACCGTGATCTAACGGTCTGAAATTACTACAGCTAATTTACGGATATTTTATCCGTTGTAATTTCAATTACTGGTTCAATTTACCAGTCCCAATATAAGAACAAGTACATAATACGTAGGTTTCAAGTATTTATTTGAATTTATTATTTTATTTGGAATTATTGTTTAATAGAAATAAAATATGTGTTCACTTCAGAATAAACCGTTTATTTGTTAACTTTACAAGACTTGTCTTTATTTCATTTTCGTCCTGAATTTGGAAGTAAAGAGAGAAAAAAATTAATTTCAACTTAATTGTCATGCACCAGAGCGCTTATCCGGTGTCGTTACAATACAATGATTATTATTGATAACTTTAGTCGAATTCAACATTATTTAATCATACTAGTATTATATAATGAGTAAAAAAGGACAAGGGCGATAACTTTCGCAATAAAAAAATATAGTAAATAAGCTTTCCGCTTCAACAATAGCAGTGAATGTATTTTCTTATGTTTACAAAATATTGTATATGCAAGCGTATTTCTTTCCTATCTATTTTTATGCACCTAAACGGTGTTTATTTTCATGCTAAACGCGATTGTCATTTGACTGAGAAAATTACGATTACAATCTCAAAATATGGAACAGATCTTTCCACAAGCTCCAATTTCGATCAAGTATCGTACCAATCGCATTATCTCGGGTCTTTCCGTCAGAGGTCGGAAAAACAACCTCGAATGTATTAACATCACCGGATATTAAAAAGTTATACATCTCCTGTTTACTTAAATATAGGATAGACGGAGTTACAAGTCCCTCCTGCAGTTTATTTTATGTAATATCATTACATTGAATAAAGTTAGACTCCATGTTCCACAGATTAGGGGTCTCCATGCATTCATTTTAAAGATTGTGAAAAGTGGGGGTTGTCGTGGCTTCTTCCTAATACGTTCGAGGTCGTGTTTCCGCTTGTCGGAAAGGCCCGAGAAGTTGCGTTTGGTATCGTACACATCGCCGATGTTTTCATTTTTGACACTTTAAGACACCGTAATCAGTCATTATATTATGTATATTTTCACAACAGTTGATAAATTCAGTTAACGATCTCTAAATAAGGAGGTAAGAAGAGTCTTGAACGTTAATGGTGCATACGCCACCTATATTCAGGGGCGGGTAATTTGAAGTTTTATTTACCATTATTGTAACGTGCCTCATAGGTACCAGGTTGACGTAAAATTACACGTTACAATTGGCGACAGCGAATTTATAAGCTCACCTGAGCCGAAGGCGGTTGTCTGTCGTTGTCGTCGTAAACTTTTCACACTTTCATCTTCTCCTAAAGAACCACTGGACCAATTTCAACCAAACTTGCCACAACTTATCCTTAGGTGAAGGGGATTCGTGTTTGTTCAAATGAAGGGCCGAGCCCTTTTCCAAGGGGAGAAAATTATGAAATAGTGAAAAATGAATGACATTTTTTAATCTTTTTCTCAAGAACCACTGGGCCAGGATAGATGAAAGATGAAACTCAAGTGGAATCATCATCAGGTAGTGTAGATTCAAATTTGTTCAAATCATGACCCCCAAGTGTAGGATGGAGCCACAATGGCTGATTAAGTTTTTTACATAAAAATTCATAGGAAAAATGTTTTAAAATCTTCTTTTTAATCATCTTCAGGTAGTGTAGATTCAAAGAAGAAGGTATGGTTTCCATACAAATTCTGCCCTGTGATTTTCTAAAAACTGGAACTGGTGTAAAAGTTATAAAACTCGTGCTTTTTAAATACATGTAATTGAAATTCAATGCAGAAAAATCATACAAGTCATTTTTCTCACATGTGTTTTTAAATGCTAATTATGACGTCATAAACATGTGCATTTTCCTGTATTTTCTTAAGATGTTGCAGAAGACACTAATTTTCAATGGAATTTTGTTTCAGATAAGATTGTCCACAGGCATCGCCCACAAAAATCTTGAGATATGTGATTTGCTATTGGATTTTGCACAAAATATCAAAAAATTAACGTGAGCGACGGCTGTGGACACTGTTTTGTAAAGGAAAATCACCCTTGAAATGTGCCATTTTGAGGTTTTTTTTCTGTTGAAAATAGAGAAATGCTTCACATTAATGACGTCATATTTGCAGAATGGTAAACCTTTATGCCATATTCTTTCCTGATTTATCAGAGTCATTTATTTAACTAATATTTAAGCCAGTTTCAAAACTTTTTGATGTTATTACATTTTTAGGGCGCAATAAAGCTAAAATCATACCTTCTTCTTTGTTCAAATCATGACCCCTGGGGGTAGGGTGGGGGCAAAATGGCTGATCAAAGTTTTAAATAGGACTAAATGGGGAAATCTTTTTAAGTACTTCAAAGCCATGATTAGTGATAATTATATGAAATCATCTTCAGGTAGTATTGATTCTAGTGTGTTCAAATCATAACCCCCAGGGATAGGGTGGGGCCACAATGGGGGAACCAAGTTTTACATTAAAATATTTTTTTAAAATCTTCTAAAGAATAGCAAAGCCATGATTAATGATACTAGTATCTATATGGAAGCTTTCTCAGATAGCGTAGAATTAAATCTGTTCAAATCATAACCCCACGGGTAGGGTGGGTCACAATGTTGGATCAAAGTTTTACATCTAGAAAAATAAAGGGAAAAAAAACAGAACAGAAAAGTCATGTTTAGTCATATAGACATGTAAGCATCCTCATGTAATTGAAGATTTAAAATTGCTAAAATCATGGCCCTTTGGGGTAGGAAGGGAAATAATGGGGAATCAAATTCAAATTATTACGAAGTAATAAATAGGAAGAAAATGTTTTTTAAAAAAATGTTTTTAAAAAATCTTTTTATAAAGAACAGCAGTCATATGCTATATTAATATGAAGGCATTCTCAAGTAGTATTAAAATTCACACCCCCCCCCCTTCAGTAAACTTTTCAGTTCTGATCTGATTTGTGCTTTTTCCTACCCGATGTGCTCCGATGAGCGATGTGGCCCCTGAGCCTCTTGTTTATTCTTGATATTAAAAAGATTTACCATAATGTTTGATTTCAAAATCAATATAAATAAATCAAATAAATAATCAAGAAGTGAGAGAATTTATATTGATGAATAATGGAACTAGGAGACAGTGCATTATGTAAGCAATTTTGTTATTAACACATGTATTCACCAATTCAAGTTCAGTACCGTTTTTTTATCCTTGGAGGGAGAATAAAAAAAACACTCAAAGTGTGAAAGTCACGTAGAAACAATGAAAGTTTTAGTCTAATCCATTAAGCCTGATAACGGAAAAATATGTCTCTGGGTACAAAGTACCAGCTATGTATACTTGCATCCAGACTCTGTCCCCCATCTGTAACTGATAGATTACTAGATTGGAACCTGACTGGTAAACATTAGATTGGGGTAAAATAGCCCAGGCCATGACCCCTGCTTTTTCTGAACCATTAATCATTATTTTTGTCCAGAAGATTTTATTATTAACTGCCACATTAGTAGAGAATATGAGGTAGAGTCCAGCCTTAGGAGCAGTAAACACTCCTGTTGTAGGGTTGTATCCTCCTCCTACCTGGAATATGATTTTTGGGAATTTAACTGTTTCTCCATCTGTATACATACTACCATATGTTCCTGCTGTAAAAGCTACGTTGGATATTAAGCCTGAAAAATACACAGGACTGTAATACATACGTGCAACTTGTTAATTTAATTTCTTTTCGCAAATTAGCACAAGCAAATTGAATTTTTCAACTGTTATTTTGATGTTATAAGTGAGATAATAAGTGTTGTCTTTGATCTGATATTTTGATTTTTAAAGGATGATATTAATTACAGAATTGTATATGATGAGTAAAAGTAATGAATATTTTAAGAACTGTATATTAAATCTAAAATATAGATAAGGATTTCGGAATTTGCAGATTCGGAATATGCCGCAGGAATTTTTATACATGTATATAAAATCTAAATTGTACATTATAGAATGCCAAAAATACAGAGAAATATTTTGTGTAGTGCTGAGTATATAATTCATAAGTAATTTGTTTTCAATTATGGTTCAGAAAAGAAATATTTTATTAAAACAGGGTGAAGTATAGTTTTCCCGCGTTTTGTAGAATAGCGGGAAAACATTGTATGATAGGAACGTATTTTATTGGAAATGCCTGTGTATGGTAGACGTAAGAAGGCCAATGAGAAGGGGGTATTTCGTGAGGTGTTGGGTCATTCAAAGCCAATGCTCCGCAGAACACACACGTATTTTTCTTTTTATCTTAACGTTTAAATATATAATATTTACAAGATTATTGTCATATATTTTGATTTTGCTTTATTGTACATGTTCATATATGGTGTTTATGCATATCAAGTACTGCACCGATTGCACGTCCGGTATTCTCCTTTGAGACATTATTTACATAGCAACGGACACAGGTTTTCCATAGTTTCTCGTCTATGTTTTTTCCTTGGCGATTTTTAATGTCTTTGATAGGGATGTAATGCATAGCATGTAACGTAGAGTTGACAAAAACATTGCAGTACTTCATTGATCGCATACACATTAATGTATGCCTGCTTGTTATGTATTGCTATTAAATAAATGCCAGCTGCTCCCACTAAGCTAGCCTGGCTTACAGCTTATGTGTTGTATTATTTGAGGTGTAGTCTTTCATATAATGGGTGAAGATTATACGAAAGTAGAAAGAAAAAGTACATTAAAATTTCATGTAAATTTGAAACAGTAGAGATGTTTATTTAAGAAATAAAGTCCGCGTTTTCGTGAATGTTGTAGAATAACCTCCGAGGTCGAGAAATGTTGTTTGAAAGATAAAAGTCGAGGCGTTAGAGAAACGAATTAGGTCACCATGTCTCGATAACGCTGTTCCATTTAACACCAGAGCGAAATTTTGTTTACTTACCTGTGTATGGAAATCAGACGATTTAAGCTTTCGTTGCATTAAAAATAGCTTTCTGAATTACAAATTTGTTCGCAATATGTATTGATTAATTTTAGTGAATAGATGCAGTAACAAAATCATGTTCCGGTTTTACTAAAATCACGTTGTTTAAATGTGTAGGGATGTCCGTGGAATAGCCCGCTTAGCTATAAAAACCGACCTTCATCAGCAACTTGATGCAATTTACAGTGTTTATACTGCAAAAGACGACACATCTGTGCGGTCTAAACAAGTATTTCATTCTACAGCCAAACATGCAATTGAATTGTTCAAGTTTGATACGTGTTTCTGATCTGATAATTTTTGATGACGTTCGTGATTTATTGGAGAATAATGTCCGGCGGTTTCCTTTGATGTTTACAATAATCGTGGTAGAATTAAAAATAATACATGTATTTCATTACAAAACGACCTCGTGTATTTATAACAATATGAAAAGAAAACAATATACGTACTATTTTTAAGATGGATGATTGTATCATTCAGATTGGCTATGTTATTTTTCTGGGAATTAGACATTGCTTCAATCTCACTCTTCATCTTTTGTTGCTGCGCATCCAAACTTAAAACAGAAGATGGTAGCCACGCTGTGTTATTGTGTACATCTAGAAGAGAAAGTGATAAGTGTTGAATGGTCATATTCTGTTGCTCTTCTTGTATTTTTTGCTGTTGTTTAAACTTGGAAAGTGTGACATTGAGCATAGTCATATTATTGTGAACATCAAATAGTGACAGTGATAAATATCGGTCTCGTTGTTCCAAGTCTTTGACTGTGGTAGACATGTTCTTCATCATTTTCTGTTCGCTGTCCCTGACTGTCTGCTCTATTTCAAAGGATAGAGTGTTCTCCAGCCGTTGTAGGTCTTCCTTTGTTGTCAAGTTTTGTTGTGTTAAAATCGATGAAGAATTCAGATTGTCAAGTCTTTTTTTCAAGATTTTGTTTTCACTTTGCACATCTAGAAGTGAGTTCTCAAGGACTGTTATCTTCACTTGGGCTCTCTGAATCTCTCCTTCTAATAACTTTTGCTGTTGTTCAAATTGCTGATTTTTGGTAGCTTGTTGTTTCTGATCCATCATTATAGAATCGAAAACTTTTTCCATATGAAGAAGTTGTTTATACACATCAGGATCAGAATGTCCCTGAGATGCCGAGGTAGCATTGATCTGTCCGTGAACCAACAAACTCTCTGCTTTCAAAAATATGCACAGAAGTACAATGAAGGTGCTTGTTATCCAGTACATTTTGATGTTGTGTGATAAACCTCAATGCAGACAAGTTCATTTGGATTTGTGTCTTTATTATAAATAAATTGTTGTTATCATCTGACAAACACTAAATCACATACAAACTGTAATCTTTAATCTATATAAATACACTGGTAATCATTTAGTGGTATGTACTGCATGAACACCTTATCTTTATGAGAAAAAAACAGAATTCATATATTATTTTAATGTAAATCTAAAAATAGATAAGATCATTTTATTTTCTTGGATGCAAACGTGAATTCTCTCTAGCTTATTCCCATAAGGTTTTAAGCTCACCTGAACAAAATGCCTAAGTGAGCTTTTCTGACCACCTGTTCCGTCGTCTGTCTATCTGTCTGAGTGTTTAAATTTACGATAATGTTTAAAATTTTATATTTTAAATTCTTACAAGGAACCACTGGGCCGAGTTTAACCAAACTCGTTATTGAATATTCCACTCATTTTTTAAGGAGAAAAATGAAGTAATCTTGAAATTTTTGTGGAGTCATTGAAAAATCGTTTTAGGAACCAATTTACCGGAACAGTTGAAACATATGTTTCTTTAAATCATATCCCCTGAAGTTTTCTAAATCTACATTCGAATTATATAGGGGAAAAAATCTTGATAGCACTAAAATGACCAACGACAGTAACAAAAAAATGTCAAATTTTCGGGACGTTCGGTCCCTTCCTCAGGACAAAGTAAAATAGTTAAAAAGTCATAAGAAGAAAGGAAAAAGAGGGAAAAAAGACAACTAACACTGCTACTAAACTGCCAAATACTATATATTTACAATGTTACATGTTGAATTCTCAAGTTTATCATCAATAGTAAGAAAGAAATCCGGACTGCTATGAAATACGTCAGGTGTAACGTTGAATTTTGACCCGGTTTGAAAATTGACCCGGGGTCATTTTTTTCAACGTTAGATATTGAGACCTAAGCTGCTGAATTTAGACGCTAGTTCGTTGAAAAATGAATCGGGTCGTGGAATTTTGATCATGAAACCGGTTCTAAATTCAACAGCATAAAAACACATTTATGACATGGTTTTCACAACTGTGATTTAATTCATAGGCGTCTGGAACGGGGAAGGGGGTGTTAGGGATGCTTACACCCCCGTTTTTCCAGAGATAGACATGATATAGGTATTGAACAATGTGAAATTGGTTTAGCCCCCCCCCCCTTCCCGCTAACAACAGGCACGTGACAGTGTAGTCAAATAAAGAAAAGTAACTGGTAGTGCTTTAAAAAATAAAAATTGGATCCTACCCCCATCCCCCCACCACCAATAGGATTTTTGGGTTTGGACAATGGCCAAAGTTTCTTTTTCTTGTCAATTTTTTCAGATTTGAATATTTTTCTTTTTCAATAAGCCCCTCACCCCCGCACTTTCAATTTGCTTCCTACACCAATGTAATCAATGCAAACTTAATTCAGTCATATTCTAAAAATAAAATATTTTTTAAAATATCTTAGATTTCAAAGTTACATGCTTTAGCTTAAGTTTAGCTTAAATCGCAGTATTTCATGTAATATTTATTTAAAAAGAAGTACATTTGTATATAGTTAAACAATATACAATTTAGTTCAGAAATTTGTTTATTTATATATAGATATTTTTTTTTTTGCTAACAACACTTCATTTATTTTAATTTTAAAATTCGTGATATTAGTATTTGGAAAATGGTGAGAGTTACATGTAAACGCATGATGCACGTTCGTTTTAATGCTTATTTAATTATGCACAACATGAATGACTTTAAATGTCCAACTTGAAAACCGGATTTTTTTAAAATAAAAGGTTTAGTAAAACAGTTCAAGAACGAACCTCACAAATTATACATTGTTTTTTTAGTTAGAGGATGTAAAAAGAGGGGGTGTACCATATATAGTATAGAATAGGCATCATAACCGGGCGAAGGGCAAGGGGAGAGAGCCCTCCCCCTCCCCACTAGGCATCGAAAATGCGGCTTACTCTTTTTGGGTTTATTACTCCCCTTCCCTGTTTTATTTGTTGCCGACGTCTTTCTATTGAAAGAGAAAGCGTTATTCTTAAGAGAGAGAGATATCTTCTACCCATCTTCTCCTTTTCTCGACGAGAGTAAATCAATTCATTAGTTTATGAAAGATAAATAAACTGAAATAGAATCTTTCCATTACTAAAATCTAAAATCAGAATTTTTGTTTTTACATTTATTTTTCATAGTGGGTTAAATGTATCCATGGTAAAATATATTGATGTAAACTCTTAACGCACTTTGAAAAAAAAATTCAAAGTGCGTTGAGTATGACCAAATTTTAACGCAAAAAATTTTCAAAGTGCGTTGATTTTGTCCCAATTTTAACGCACTTTGAAATTTATTTTCAAAGTGCGTAATTTTTTCAAAGTGCGTTGCCACATACCTTGTAAATTCTCTTCAAGGTAGCAGGAACTTACCCATGAGATTCTGTAATAGTTGACGGACTCCGAGTCAGCAACCCTGAGATTTTCTCAAATATGTCTCAGAAAATTTGCCCTTTTCATACCAACCGGTACAAAACAGTTCTCAAAACTGATTTTTTTTAAAACTACATTTATTTGTTTTTAATAAAAAAAATACCAGAAGGAGAGGAAAAATGCTTGTATCAAAACCCGTCGCTGCTATTACATATTCATTAACTCATCATTAACTCATAAATTACAGTGATGTATGCAGACTCTAGGCTGACCCTCTCTTCTCTAATCAATTTAGGATAACAATAAAATGATCATTTTAATGTATAATTTATGTATTTCGTAATACCAGTGGATGTATTTTTGCTTGCACAAAAGATTCTAACACCGCTTAAAACTTTGATTTTTAACAATCACTCGTAAAGTCTCAAACATGGATTTAATTTATCATTACGCAATTTTGTAGTTTACAAACAAAGCAATAATAAAGAAATAATTTATTTTTATTTGTTATGCACTTTAATCGTTATTTTCTATCAGTTAAAAAGTAAGCTAATCTTACTTATACTCTCTTAAATTTAGATTCTCAACTAGAAGTAGAAACAGATCTCTGTGAATTTCAGACGAGGAATGTTCTCCTTAATGATAAATTGTAAACACTATCATAGACTTTTTAATCGATAGGTTCTAAATCAGCACATTTTTTAAATGAGGGTCATGTTATCTTTTTTTTTTATTAAATTCATGTTTGCGAAATTCTTCTGTTTCTAGTCACCGAGTAGATCTAAATTTTTTTATTCATAGATTTTTTTTTTAAATCCGACATCTTATTTGCAATATAAATTTCATGTACATTATCACAAATATGGAGTGGACTGCTGGTATCGTGTTGGTTCTTTCTATTACATTTTCTGGTGCATTGCTCCATGGAAACTCCAATGTGTCTGTTCCCTCAAACGAACATACTGATCCAGATGTGTATAAACAACTGCTTCATCTTGAGACAAATTTAGTGTCAGTTTATAGAGAAATGGCGACATTGAAAGAACAAAATCTACAACAAAAGAAGACCTCTGAAGAACAACAACAATTGATACATACGCTCAACCAGACAATTCAGAATTTAAAAAGTGATAATGGTGTCTTGAAAGACAAACTGGATACCTTGAATTCTACATTTTGTCATCAAAATTATTCTTATGTCGATGATACCACAAAAGAACTAAAATTTCAGACACAGACTCTATCACTTGCAATTATGGAATTGAATAAATCTAGTTCTGAGGACATCCAAACATTAAGAAATATCATCACAAGAAGAGAACAGGAAGTGCCGAAAAATGTAACCTCTGTCGTCAATAGCCTTTAAAAAATGATAAATACTTATCACTTTCCCTTTTGGATGTTCAAAAACATCTCAGCGGTAGGAGCGTTACTCCAACAACAACAGAAGACACAATCAGAACAGTATAAATTAATTGGGTTTATCCAATATGGATTAACCTGGTTATTTCGTGCAGCTTAATGTTTTACATGCAAAGATAGATAACTCTTAGTTTCTTAACATCATCGGGCTCGGTGCTTAAAAAAATTCTTGATATTTCTTGTATGCGCATGTCTTCTAGAATATTCCTTTTGAATCTGTAAATTGAAAGAAGCAGATGCAAAGATTTTTTAAAAGAATTAATCGCAGGCGCGGATCCAGAAATTTTTTCCAGGGGGGGGGGGGTCCACCCCAGTCAAAAAAAAACCAATCCCAAAAATTTCTTGACAAGCAAAAAAAAACAAAAACAAAAAAACAAAAACCTAAACTCGCCCAAACGTCAAAAACCTATTTCGTGGGGGGTGGGGGGGGTGGGGGTGGGTGGGGGGGTGGGGGGGGGGTGGATAGTGGTGACTACTATTACCTCAAATCTTTCACTTTTCATACCCATTCCACACATATTCGCGTTTACCAGGGGGGTCAGCGTTTTCCAGGGGGGTCCATGGTAACTTTTTTCTTGTTTTAGTATATACAATTTTTAACCTGGTAAATTCCAGGGGGGTCCTGACCCCCCCGACCCCCCCTCTAGATCCGCGCATGAATCGATCATCATTTGCTGATTTATTGTCAAATACAAGTAAATATGTTACGTGTATCAAAAGATTCGAAGGCCAGGAGACCTTATTCCAGAGAAATCACAAGAAGTTCCGTATCCAGACCTAAAACATAGAGAAGGCCTAATTAAGGCCCTGTCACACCAAGCTGCGTTCACACGGAGTCATTACGGCGTTGTTAAATCTTTTAAATCGCCGTGGAATCGCAGGGAAAATGCACAAATTTCTATAAAATTTTCATAATATGAAGATGTCACGGCGTCCCTACGGCGACGGACGCGATTCTACGGCGATCTCACGGCGTTCTTCTGCGTTCCCACGGAGATCTCTCGGCGATTGACTGCGCTCCCGCAGAGTTTTCACGGCGCGTTAGGAGTTTTCACCTCGTCTTCACGGCGTTCTCACTGCGATGGCTGTGTTCACGATACGTTTACAATGCGTTCTATACTCATTAACTTAAATTCAGAACGAATGTAAAACATTTTTGTTTAAAGATTCAAGTTACACGATGAGAAGACTTCTAAACATGCCAAGAAAATATTCTTATTAATTAAAAATATTCTATTTACATAATTAAGTACTTAATTATTAATAGTTTTAAGATTAATCTCCCTTTTTTCAATTTTATCGGTTCAGAGGTGTTGTTAGATTTTCTTTGATTATGTTATGAATGTAAAAAAAAAATAAACACGCTGAAAAGTTTTCTACAAAATTTAAGTGCAACAACAGAACAAGTTCTGATGTAATTTTCTCTTCCATTTTTGTTTTCACTTAAATGCCCCTAGTGCAAAAATATGTTAGAATTACTGCTGATCAAATATACCATTGCTCTTGTTTTGTGAGCTGGCTGACAACGCTCTAACAACGCCGTGAAAGCGCATTGTGATCGCCAACGGACCCTGTAGAAACGCCATGGGAGCGCAATGATCGCAGTGACGACTCCGTGCTGTCGCCGTGTAATCGCAGTCCAAAAAATCTCAAGACGATAAATCTTATTAGAAGCGCCGTAAAAACGCGATAGAAACGCAGTGACATCTCCAAGGACTCCGCGACATCTCCGTGAGGTCTCCGTGGAAGCGCAGTCTACTATCACTGCGTTCGTGCCGCGATCATGTGCGTCTTCACGGCGTTCGTACGGAGCTCCCACTACGTTGTTGGAGATCTCACCGCGCTGCTACGGCGATCATACTACGTTTCTACGGCGTTCTTATCAGACCGCGATCACACGGCGCGTACTTTGTGCATGCCCAAAGTGATCGCCGTCCCCTGGCGTTCTAGGAGACCCTACGCGACCCTACGGCGTTCAGTGGAGATCTCGTCGCGTTGTCACGGCGCTGTAGGAGACTCTACTGCGATCACCTCGGCGTTTTGCATTTTTTGAGGACGCCGTGCAGTCGCCGTGAGGACGCAGCCCCGGTGTGACAGGGGTTTAACTGTAGCAACTCATGCAGTTCTGAACATGATGTCGCCATTGTCGAGAAGGCACCTGACTCAGAGTCACTGTAACTTCCTTAGTTTACCTGTTACCTGCTATTCCAGCTCAACATAATCGAGGTACAGTTTAATTTGACCCAAATCCTTTTATTAATTATCGGATTTTTAATTTTTACGAATTTCCATACAATGCAACATTCAAATGACGTCATACTTGTTATCAAGGGGAATCCTATGCATGTTTTTCACAAAATATGACCCCTTTTTCCACCATTGCCATTTGCCAAAACCAATATCGAGTGATTTGTGTATTTCTGCACATTTGGGAATTTGCCTAAATCTAATACACGTGTATCCGTCGTGGTTTAAACCAGAATTACAAATTTGCTTGAAAAAAACAAGACCCTGCATAAATAGTCTATAAACTATCCATCTATCCACTGGTCACCTTTACATAGTAATAATTTGGGATTTCCATCGTTTGTTATGTTTTCTACGGTGATCTAGTAATGCCATTTTTATATAATTTTCAATGAAAATATCGGGGTTTGTTAATAATAAAAAAAAAAATCGTCCCATTACATGTACATAAACATTTAATTTCTTTAAATATACATGTACATAGAATTAATTTTTAAATCAAAGTACTCAGAAGTACAGAGAGCCGGGCTCATTTACAGAGTAGAATGGATTTCTTACATGAGTCACGTTTATATTCTGATGAAAAAATTATTTTATAACTATCAATATAAATGATAAGACACTGTCAGTGAGTTTTTCAATCCTAATACCACGGTCCGATTTTGTCAGAATCAGAATTAATCTGGTACCGCAGCTGAATGTAAACAAACAGCCCAGTATGGTTCCCTCTCCTGCTTTACCTCGTATGTGTAGAGAACTACGGTAACACTGATTATCAAAAATCCTTACGCTAATGAACTATGTTCTTTGACTTATGAAGTTTTCAAAGTCATTACTACTAATGCTTATTTTATATAGAAAAAACTTCGTTTTATTTTTTGTTGCTTTATTTAGCGTTTGTATTACTAGTATCTCAAAAGCGGTTGAGAATAAGAACTATATTTTTGCACGTAACTTTAAAATGGCGACTATGGGGTCAACATCCTGCCTTGAACAGGATCACATAAGCCGGCAATTGCTCTATGAGCAATAAGCCCGGCTAAAAATTGAATTAATCGAATAATTAAACGTTTAACAATATATTTTTTTTTTCTAAACGACTCCCAAAATGATTAAATAAATAAATAAAAATAAGGTATTCTAGACTTATTGATTTGTAATTAATATTAATTCTATTTCGTGGGAATTTTAATTGTAGGACACGTCACACCATTTCCTAGCTGCAATAATGTAGCCCTCTCCGATTTTTTTTATCTGATGTTTTCTGGAGAGGGCTACAATTCCATCGCATCTCCGTAATGGTGCAAATATATTTTTTTGATAAAGGTGATTGGAGGCAAAATAAATTATTTTTACATTAAACTTACTTCTTATAAGACAGAATTTTTATTCACTGTCAACAACATAGCCTGTTAAACTCGAAAACCATGTAAAATAAATCTGTCTCTTCCCAGCTGCAATATTCAGCAGCCATGACAGTTCACGCGTGACGTAGTGAGACTTTCGCTTGAAATTTGGAACAACCAAATAAAGCAAATGTCGATGTTTATAAACAATTGTGCTATAATATATTACAAAAACATCGATAATTAAAACCATTTCAAGTGTTATTTTTGCGCAAACAGCGATACGTATGTTTAAAATAAGGGAATTCCTAAATACAATCCATCAAGGTCAGTAAACATGGCGGATAAATTCAAGTTAAGCTGTTGACACACACGAAAAATAACCGATATATGGGTCGTTGTGAATATTTTTGGATCGATTTATGTTTTGCATAATTACATATTTGGATTCAAGGTAAGAGATAATTATAAAATTGCCGTTTACTGATAATTTGAGCCGAAATCCGTGCGGGAGTGATCCACTGCCGCATCTGCGCCATTATAGAGATCCTAAGGAGTTGTAGCCCTCTCCCCCCCCCAAAAAAAAAAAAAATGGAGAGGGCTACATTATTGCAGCTAACCATTTCCTAGTCGTGTATGGCAAGAATAATCTATAAAATTAATGCATTTCAATTTTATTTACATAGTTCAGTGGTTACGGTGTTGTGATTAGTAAACATTGGTGTTGCCCACATTGACCGGTTGACTGGCCTGAGGAGTAATACAGGGATATCGCCTTCCTAGAAATTGTATCTGTTGTACTAAGGATTATGATCTGGGCTGAAAGTTTAAAAAAAAAAAAAAAAAAACAACAACAACAACTTCATATTGACAATTTTTTCTTTGGTTTATAGCAATTTAATCACAAATCATCCAAAAACAAAAGAATTATGGCATTAGTCGGGATGTTATAGTTATGCAGATTTTTTAAGTTTAATGATTGGGAAAAAAAAATAATTTATCTAAATTTCTTCGGTATAAAGTTCACTTTATATCATATTTTAATAAACAAACAAATGCATATTTTCATCAAGAGATAATACTCGGATTAGTTTGAAATTCAGACTATTTCTTAAAATATCTTGCAAACACATATGCGCTGTCCATAGACTTTAATATTAAAATCAATGTGCAATTAATTGGCTAGTAATCAACATGTTGGAACATTTTTGTTTGACAACATTTTCAAATTATGACTACAATATTGCCGACTTGGCGTAGAACTATAATAATTAATCAATCAAAATATTTTGCTACCATGATTTAAAATATCGGACTATTCATTTCTTAGGTACAAAATATGGTCGTTATACATTGTATAAACTTTATACAAAGCTTTGCAGTTTTTGAATATTCAGTCAACTGAAGTTAAGACGTACTGATTTTTTCACATTGGGGTTGCAACCCACTTGTATACAAAAGTGTTTACAGAGGAAAATATTACGCAGATGGGAAGGTGGCAGTTGGGCGCCAAGGCTGTGTATTGAGCAAAATATTTAGATACGATACAATAATTTTTTTTCTAAAGATATATGCGATATATTGGATTCTATTACAAGTCATTCATAGAAGGCTTATAAATCATTTAACGTATGAATTTCATAAAAATTTCATTAAAAAAGTGTTTCATTGTCATTACAACTTACACCTCAAATTAAAACTTTTAATGACTATCAAATCAAAACTTTTAATGACTGTAAAATCAACATTTTAAATTAAAATTGTCTATGCTTTAGTAATAATTCTAAAAACTGTGTTATTGCCTGAAAAAATTGAGTGATTATTCAACAGATTTAATTTAAAAAAAAAGTGAAATATGATCTTTGGTGATTGAAGTTCCTATCTTTTTAACAGAATCAGAAGAAAAAATGCCTGTCCGATACGTATTGGAAGTTAATTTTCGACACGATATGTTTCTTGTATATTGATAGGTATCGAAAAATTGATAAAACCCTACAGTCAGCAGCCTACAAATCTTACATAAGACCATTGTCGTAAATTTACCTTCTCTTTATATATTGTTTTATATTATGACACAACGTTGCAATTCAAATATTGCTTTGACATTTACTTAGTATTCCCACAAACTTTTATTATTTTGCCTCAAAATAATTGATAAAATGCCTTGCAAATTTAGAATGACAGAAGTGTAGACATATGATTAATAGTTCATGTGCTACATTTGTGGTAAGTAAGTTTAAGGGTCGTGGTGCATCAATCAATTATCCACGTATTAGGACGCATTGCAAGGGAGATACTGGAGTTTTTCAGATTTGGGAAACAATTTTATTTATACCTTGAGAAATTATATCAATTGAGTAATTTTGTTTTGTGAACATTTCTGCGATGCTTGTCATGAGCCCCATTGTGTGCGAGTTGCTCATTTATCATTTTCAATGCAATTTGCATTAATTTTAAAATTTCAATCTTAAGGCGCAATTTGTGCCTTTCACTCACCAATTTGGTTATTTTGGTGCGATTTTTACCTAATTTGTGCACGATTTGTGCTTTTATTGTTCATATGGGCGGCAAAATCGCCGCCCCAATTTTAGTTTGAGACGGATGGGTCATGCGACTATGTCCCTTGACCCATTTGGCTTAATACATATATTTTGGTGCGATTTGTACCTAATTTGAGCACGATTTTATTAGTTATCCAGGTTCAATCAAGGGTGTACGGGGATTTACCCCGGGTTTTATTCCATACACCCTGAGGCCGAAGGCCGAAGGGTGTATGGAATACAACCCGGGGTAAATCTCCGTACACCCTTGATTGAACCTGGATAACGAATTTATTTCCTTTGTACCCATAAAAATGCTTTGTAAACATGATTTTTAGCTTTTATCATAGAAAATGTATGCATTGTGACGTCACGTTTATTTACACCCGGCTCAAGTCGGGTGCACGGATATTTACACCCGACTTTGTAACCAATCAAAGCTCGTGTTACAAGCTAGATAGGAAATAAGTGTTGTTACTCTGGGCCGCAAAATTGCCGCCCCAATTTTAGTTTGTGGCGGATGGGTCCCTTGACCCATCTGGCATAATTTTGCAAAGAAGGCTGTCTCCGGGGGGTACTGTTTTTTTCCAGACTCCTTGGATCAAGGTGGTATTTCTCTTGCTCATCATCTATATTCACTTACCTATGCTGCCATATAATCATAATGATCGGCGCATACATTGTGTTATATCTAATTTATTATTAAATGGCCATGACAAGCACGCCAAAACAAATAAAGTCTTCTTTTTATTGACTGTATTTTCAGACTTCGTAAACCTTTTACTGGGGTTAATCTGATCAAGTGTGGTTCTGTTATTGTCTTGGTCCAATGTCACGAAATAACACAGGCGGGAATACAAAATCTCCAAACACGTATGTATACAAAGGTGTTTCTTTAATATTTCTGTAATCGTGTATATATATCTTTTACCCTTTTATAATAAAATAATATTCATATATGATATTTCATTTTGGAACTTCATATTTATGTTATGATTTGGGCCGTGGATATCGACCTGGATAGCTCAGTTGATACAGCACATGATTGGAGATGCATGGGTCCCGGGTTCGATTTCTCCCTTCCTGTTACATTTATATTAGCATTTCCCACTTTTACATTTATATATGACTGTGACAACAAAAATTATTTAACTCATAGTATCTACATTTAGCGATAAGTTTTCAGAATCATTAGGATATCTTCCATATACAATGCTATTTAAAAAGAAATCTCATGGTGCCATACATGTTTTGTTAAATCCTGTAGTTAAAATAAAACTTTGGAATGACCTGTATCCTCAATACAGAGGCAGTCGCAACTTCTCGGGCCTTTCTGTCTAGCTGTAAAACAACCTCGAATATATATGGAAGACGCTATGACAACCCCCTTTTCATGATCTTTGAAATAAATGCATGGGAGACCTTTTAACTGTGGAACATGGAGTTTAACTTTATTCAATGTAATGATATTACCTAAAATATTCTGTAGAAAGGACTTCTAACTCCGCCAATCCTGTATTTGAATAAACAGGAAATGTATGAATTTTTAACATTCGGTGATCACATTCGAGGTTGTTTTTCCGACCTATGACGGAAAGACCCGAGATGATGCGATTGAATACAGAGGATCACTCTGGAAAAGACTGGCGTCGAACACTCTTTTTTTTTATTAAAGAAATTATATGAAAAATTATTTTGTAATGTTTCAATAATATAGGTAAACAATCACATTCTTAATATTTTAAAAATATTTTCTTCAAGGTTTAGAGACAACCGTTGCTTTTACAGCTAGAGTTGGAGCTAGCGAAAATATGGCATCTTCACCTGGACAAACTATTATATTCCTACAAGTTATCTCCTAGTGGGAGGAGGGTATAACCCTTCAACAGGAATATTATCGCCCCGAAGGCTGGACTGTATCTTATATTCTGTACTAATGTGGCATATTACCTTGAAATCTACTGGACAAAAATAATGATTAATGGTTCAGTTAAGGCAGGAGTCATGGCTTGGACTTCATCATGTTCATTATCTGTTAATATCTACCAATCAGCCTCCAACCTTGTTGTCCACCAGTTACAGGTGGGGGAGTCTGGATACAAGTACTAGAAGGTCATCACCTGTACTCAAAATATCCCGATACAACTTTTCTGTTGTCATGATCAATGGATTTCTATAATATTGTCACTGGTGCACGGTATAAGTAGCCAGAGGGGAAAAGCTTTCGAAAAAAATCCGTATTTAAGAAACTGAATATTTTCACATAAAATAAAACTAAAACAAATTGTAGCTCGTGATTAAGAGATTAATGGATATGTTGTTAAAAGATATATAAATATTTAACATTCGATATACACTATTATGGAACGCCAAATTAATATACATGTATTTAATATTTGTACCTATCTTTAAATAATTGTACCTTTCTTCAGTTGAATTGTACCTATCTTCAAATGCACTGTGCCTATATTTAAATTAATTGTTTCTATCTTCAAATAAATTAGAGATAGCTACAATTTAATTATACCTATCTTTAAGGTAGTCCGATCCTCAGGTTTATAAAATTAGTATATAAGTAATGAAAAATACTCATAAAAGTATCTCTGAATCCACAAACTTATGTAAATTTATCCACAGTATTTCTTTAAAGTTAAAGATTAAAGTTAATCATATTATATAGGGAAAATTGTCAAATCTCCAATATTTTTGCAGATATTTTAGGTTAAAAAATAATAGGTATCCAGGCATTCAGAGACATTGTCATGATTTTTATACTTATTTGGTATTTTTTGTCTTCTATTTCTGTCATGTATTCTATAATACATAGTGTAAAAGGCTTTTGCTATCATTGCAAGACACCACAAATCACTTCTTATTTCATATCATACTAATAAGTATTTGTATCTAAGGCTGGGTTCAAGAAAATCTTATTTCTCTAAAACTGTATTCATTTTTTCCCCTTTTATAGGGTCCAAATGTCAACTTTTATAAGACCTTTTCTAAGACTTCCAAAAACCTCTTATAAAGATGAATAAAATGAAAATTGTTGCATGAAAAATTTCATTTTCAAGCATCATTTCGATGCATTTCAAATTAAATATGAATTTTTGGAGTTATCCTTCCTGGCTGAGGATCAGATATCCTTAATTCATTTGAAGATAGGTACAATTGGTTTGATGATAGGTACAAATGCAATGAATTGAAGATGGGTATAATTGATTTAAAGATAGGTACAATTGAATTGAACCTATCTTTAATTACTAAGATATTGGTAATAACAACTACTCCCTTTATCATACGTCATTTCCGATACGTCACAGCTGGGGCGAAATTTTTATCGGAATCTTCATCTGGCTGCAATACAAACTATACCTACATGATATACATGTGTATTTTTATAAGTACGAGGGTTGTCCAAAAAGTTCGTGGACATGGACGTTTTTGTCAAAATAAATGGTTCTATATGCATCTATTGTATATCAAAGTATTTCTTATAAAAAATCAAGTCAGAATGGTTTTACCTTTATTGATGAAACGTAATATTTTTGTAAAAATCAGGGTCTTTAAAAATCGAAGATTGTGCACACGGTCCAGTCTGACGTTAAGCTAATTTCATTATAACGTCAAACATGTGGATTTTGACTGTACACATGTTAATGGACACACACTTAATTATTTTTTTTAGTGCTAGCAATAATCTTAAAGTATATATTATGATTTAATTAATTTTTCAAACTCAAAACAAAGCACACAAATTTACGAGTGTCATCTAAATAAACAGTTTGTATACACAAACTGTACAGCCCAGTCGAACGCTGCGCTAGATTTATAACGAATAGAAATCTCCATTTTCAGTAAATAATATGTGTTTTTAAATTCTTGTAATGTCTTCGAATTTGTACACATCGTTGAAAAATCGTACATACTAATCTGAAATTAATACACTAAATATATATCAATAAATTTGAGTTGTTTTAACAAATATTTTGTCACTTACGTCGTTTCAACCGTATAAAAACTTATTTTTTTAATCGGACGCTGCCCCGTGCGGATGGGCGACGTCGCTTTTTAGCTCTACTGGTCAGAGACCAGAAGAGCTTATGCGATAGTAAGGTGTCCGTCGTCCGTCCGTCTGTCTGTCTGTCTGTCCGTCTGTCTGTAAACAATTTTTCAAAACGCTACTCCTCCTACAGTTTTGGTCTGATTTTAATATAACTTGGCATACAAGTAGACTACACAAAGATACATAAAATAGTGCATCGGATTTTGATTTCGATGAACGGTGTTGCCATGGATACTAAAAATAGAATTTTCTGTGAAATTCCTTTAAAACGCTACTCCTCCTATAATTTTGATCTGATTTCAATATAACTTGGCACACAAGTAGACTACACTAAGGTACATTAAATTGTGCATCGGTTTTTGATTTCGATGAACGGTGTTGCCATGGTAACTAATAATAGAATTTTCTGTGAAATTCCTTTAAAACGCTACTCCTCCTACAATTTTGATCTGATTTCAATATAACATGGCACACAAGTAGACTACACTAAGATACATAAAATAGTGCATCGGTTTTTGATTTCGTTGAACGGTGTTGCCATTGTTACTAAAAATAGAATTTTCTGTAAAATTCCTTTAAAAAATTACTCCTCCTACAGTTTCGGTCTGATTTCAGTATAACTTGGCACACAAGTAGTCTACACTAAGATACATAGAATAATGCATCGGATTTTGATTTCAATGAACGGTGTTGCCATGGTTACTAAAAAAAGAATTTCATGTGAAATTCCTTTAAAACATTACTCCTCCTACAGTTTTGGTCTGATTGCAATAGAAGTTGGCAAACAAGTAGACTACACTAAGATATATAAAATAGTGCATCGGTTTTTGATTTTGATGAATAGTGTTGCCATTGTTACTAAAAATAGAAATGTCTGTGAAATTCCTTTAAAACGCTACTCCTTCTACAGTTGTGGTATGATGGCAATGGCTTCTTTTCTCGTCCTTTGTTATAAGTACAAACCAGTAGAGCTACAGTTTCGACAGAGACTTCTGTTTTTTTTTGTGTTTGTTTTTTTTTTTGATCGAGTTTTGACACATATTTGTAAGAGGTTTTGTGTAGTATTTGTACTGTCTATAAAGTAAGCGATACTTAAGATATCATAAAATGATTATTGCCTCTTTATTTGCGTTACATAAAATTTTTTATATAATTTTTGAATTGTCTTATAAAGAAAATAATCAATGTAATCCGAACACTTTATATCAGAGTTTATGTCTTTTTAACCTTGGTCCTTGCGCACTATCCGCGACCTTTAAAGACCCCGATTTTTACGAAAATATTTTGCTCCATCAATAAAAACTAAATCATTCTGAGTTGTTTTTTCATAAGAAATATTTTGATATACAACAGATTTATATAGAACCATTTAATTTAACAAAAACGTCATTGTCCACGAACTTTTTGGACAACCCAACCTATATGATGCTTTTTTGCACATTTTGAATTAACCTTTATATCTCCTTTCATCCTTGTTGTCGTCGCTCTGTAGGTTCTGTGCGTTTTCCTCCATACTCAATATTGCCTCCAAGGGAGCTTTCATTATTTACCAACAGCATAAAACGAATTGAACCTAGGTATAATTGCATTTTACCTATCTTCAAATCCTTTGTGGATAAGTCTTCAAATCAAGTGTACCTATCTTCAAATGAATAAGAGATAGGTATTCCATTGACCCAATCTTTAATTGAATTGAAGATAGGTATAATTTCATTAAAGATAGGTATAATTCATTTGTACCTAGGTATAATTCATTTTTACCTAGGTATATTTTTTTAGAGGTAGGTATAGTTATTATACCCCCCCCGCTTGAAAAGCGGGAGGGTATATAGTAATCGATATGTCCGTCCGTCCGTCCGTCCGTCCGTCTGTTACGGTTTGGGGTACCCATCTCTTATCCGCAACTCCTTTCATACCACTGAAGGAAATTTAATGAAACTTTCATAGAATCTTTATTATATATTGCCATTGTGCACCTCCTATTTAATTTTTTAAACTGACATATATTTTGAATTTTCCAGAGCAAAACATGGACACTGGCATTATATTCATATGGGAGGCGGGGGGTATCATTTAGTGAGCTCATTGCTCACAGTACCTCTAGTTTATACCTAGCTTCAATTCGATTGTACCTATCTTTAATTCAGTTGTATCTATCTTTAAGGTATCCGATCCATAAAAGGACATAATTTTCTAACCTTAAATATCCATCCTATATTAGATACTCTTGAGACTAATTCAAAGCAGTTTAAGGTAGAAAAGGATTTACCAGGAGAAATTTTCAAAAATATAATTATCTTAGCAGTTATTAATTAATTAAGAATGCATTGAGATCTATGGAGAAAAGCAAATTTTTTAAAATAAAAATTTAAATACTATGAATATCAAATAAATGCCTTGGTGAAAAGATGCATGTAATTATTAAGAATAGAAAAAAATAAAATATAATTTTTCACCGGATAGATTTTTTAAAATTGAATTTTATTGATTAAAATCAAAGGGGGATAACTCTTCAAGGACTGGTCAAGGTAAAAAATTAAGACACATTCCGCTCTTACATATTGAGACTTAACCTTCTAATTCATTGAAGCTGAGGCTATTATGGATTGGATACTTTAATTCAATTGTACCTGTCTGCAATGCATTTCAAGATAGGTACAATTATTTGAAGATTGATGCAATTATATAAAGATAGGTACAAATATATGAATATTTGTTAATTTGGCGTTCCATTTATGTATATCAGTTTTATAATCTGTTACTGATTTCAATTCTTTGTACATAAATGAAAGAAGATGGGGTATAAGGCAGACGAAGTGCCTATAGTGCGACAGATAAAAAGTGGAAAATTTAATCTCAATTATATCAAAATTTTATTTGAAATTACATCTAATATTAAAGTATACTTAATGTAAAATCTCTTCAATTTACAAAAATCTCACAAAGACTGAAAATATTTGCCTATGAAAAAGCATACACACACTAAAAAGAACAAATATGATCATTTCCCCATACTTGAACAAAATTTTTCAATATGAACGGGTCTTCGCTCCATTTATTTGAAAGATAATCCTAAAAGTTTGCAATAAAGCATACATTTTTGGGTTTACAAAAAAATGGAGAGAAGACCCACTATACCTTAAAAGTACACTTTTATGACAAAACATTGGCATATTTCCGAGAAATACTCCATTAAGTCCATTAAGTCATGGGTCGTATCACAAACATGATTTAAATGCTAAAAAGCATCCTGGGCCATGTAGCATAGTGGTTAGCGCGTTAGTCTCATAGCAGTATGATAGTCAAACGTCGGATTTTCACTGCTAGGGTTCGAATCCCACGAATACCATCATATATTTTTATAAAAGATATTTTTAACAAATTTTTTTTCTCTCTCAGAAAAGTTTTTTTTCTCATTTTTTCATAATTTTTTAAAATGAGAAGTTAATTTAAATACTCAATTCACAAAATGGCTACAGTCACTAATTATCAGTCCCCTCTGTGGGGAGTTAAATTCGTCATCGGAGTATGTTTCCATATCCAGAACTATATATGATTAATCAACTGTTGATTGATTAACGTCCTTGTACAATTTATTATTCAAACTTCGTCACCACTAATATAAAATGCTATGTGTAAAAATAATTTTGCACAATACATTACAACAAAATTACATGTAAGTGCTTTGAAAACATTAGTCATAACTTTTGAATTGGAATAGATAAGGCTTTCATAAAAGACCGTTCCAAATACACTCTAATAGTTTACCCCGTGCCATTGACCTTGGAGTTTTACCTACAAGTTTTAACATTACTTTTACCTTGGGCAAAAGAAAAAAGGCTTTAAAATTTCCCATGTACATTACTAATGACAAAGCCTTTCAAATATAATCTGATTTTTGACCCTTTACTACTACTTTTGAATACTTGAACAAAGGCGTTTCCAAACATACTATCATAATGTTTTTGACCCTATGATTTTGAAGATTGGCCTATTTTTTAAAAATAAATAATATTTGGCCATTACTTTTGAATCGCAGGTTATAAACACTTTCTCATTTTGATTGACCTATTTGAAAAAATAATATTGACGATTACTTTTGAATCAGAAGTGATAAACACTATCCCATATTTTGTGTGCAGCTGAACAGAGCGTATGTTGTGAACATTTTAGCATGATTGTAATGACTCTGAAATATTTTCTAAGTTTCTGCATGAGAAGAAGTATTTATCTTTGTGACCTTGACTCTGGCCAGTCAAGGTTAACTAAACAAGATCCAAGGACAGAAAGCTTTTCAGTGGTAAAGACACTTGAAAAAGACGTAGGGAAATTCAGGTATAAGCAAGTCTAAATAAAAAAAAATGCATATGACTTTTTATTTTAAGTTGTATATTGTTACATTCATGTAAAGACAATAAAAATTGTGATTTATATTAATATTTTGTAAATGCTAATTTTTAAATACATAATTTATTCGTTTATCGTGAATGAGCATTTTTATTTGTTTAGTATTCTTTTACATCCCAAGGAAGAATTTTTTGTGCCTTGTTATATAGTCAGTACTCACTGATAAGTACTATATATAGCAACATACACATTTTCCAGCAACTCCATTTAGGGACCGATACTGCAATGACCAATCATCAGCTGGAACGGGGAAGGGGCACGGTGTGTCATGCATTGGGGAAAGGGAGTCATCACTCTTAACATTCTTTACTCATATGATCGTCTCAAATTTGTAGAATCTTATTTGTTGTGGAGTCCATTTCTTTTGCGATTCTCATTCTCTCCTTCCGACGGTCATGACTTCGATTATCTTCATGTGCTTTTTGACCAATCAGTGCTTTTGCTTTTCTTTCTGAAAGCGGTTTTTATTTGCAGATGGACAATTCTTGTCGTCCACCATAGGAAGTGTTGTGTTTTGTACGACTATGATCACCATCACTTTTACTTTTTGTCATCTGCTCAACAGACATTACTGTGGTTAAGCCTTGACAAGACTTATTTTGTCTAGATGTAATCGGTATTTCCGTAGATCTGTGGTCAAGGTGGTACATCTGATTTCCGATGAGGTTGACACCAGTTCCGTTTGATTTTGGGGGTCTTCTTTGCTCAGCTTTCAGTGGAAATTTGGCAAGAAGCGGAAAAGAGGTTGTGAATTCGTGAGAGCGCATGCTCTGATTGATGTGAATGTTCCTCCTGGTATAAGGATGGCAGCTTGCAAGACGAGTTCGTCGGACTGGTAACTTTGGGACTAATGTACACCTCTTTTCCAATTATTTGCAACTCTGGGAAACTAATAGCTTTTGCCCGGTGATTTTCTTGCATGAATTTAGACATATTTACAACAGCATATTTCTCTTCGCTGGTTAATTTTATCTCTTTTAGAGGTTGTGGTTTTGGAAACCTGACCGCGTCTGTTTCTAATTCACGGAACTTTTCTTGCTCTTTTGTCATTATATTTCTTTCATGTGTTTTCAGTAGTATTGGATTTACGTTGCCAACAAATAAAAGTCAAATTAATAATCTTTTCAATTTTCATCTCAACTTACTTTTTTTCGATCAGTTCATATTTTTTAGACAATAGGATTCACCTCATTGTAAGCGTAAATTCCATTTAAAGTGTTTCGTTTTAATCGAGTTTTACTGTATATATAAGTTAATATGTAAGACTCCAAGGTCTGATGGTGACGCCAAAGCCCGATTGTCTCGCCAAACCCCGATGGTCTGCGCCAAACTCCGATGGTTTGTTGTCGTCATGGACGCCATAGTCCGATGGTCACGCCAAATTCCGATGGCTTGTTTCCTATGAGACACGTTGCGCTAAAGTGCGATGGTCTGACACGCCAAAGTCCGATGGTTAGGAGAAACAATCGACGTTTATGACGTTATAATAATATGACGCCAATCCTTGACGCCTTTTTCATGCATTCAAATGCCATCATTTCCGAATTTATCCTTGCATAAGCTTTTATTTATTTTGGGTATTGCTTACATGTTTCAGAGATATTAGGATTAATTAATCCTCGCACACCACTCAACTGATTAGGGTCAGTCCTTTAAATTAATTAGATACAGGTTTATAGTCCTCACACACTAGTCAAGTTACATTGTATAAGGGTTAGTATCGCACCCACCACAGATATCTAGATATCTATGAACCTGTTATGCCTACTCACTTTTCTACCAATAAGGGTTAGTTTTGCACCTATCCGAGAGATAAGGATTAATTTTCACACAATGATAAATGTTAATACTTTTAAAATAAAAACCTTTCCATGGTGCGGCTTCGTGGTTGGCGCATCAGTACTATGACGTCATAAACGTAATTGTTTCTCCGCACCATCGGACTTTGGCGTGTCAGACCATCGGAGATTGGTGCAGACCATCGGACTTTGGCGTGACCATCGGACTTTGGAGTCCCATCGCACTTTGGAGTCCTACAAATATATACTGACACGCAAAAGAAACGCAACACCCTACTTTAGGTTGAAATGATTATGTAAAGTAAAAGATTTTAAATCTTAAAATTATGGACATCTTCAAATTGGTAACTATCGGTAATTTAGCGGTTGAAGGATCTTCATACCATAACCGGAAGTCAAGTTTGAGTCTACATAACAGAAATCGAAAATTGCATGTTTCACAAAACAGCTGGCAATATTATGGAGTTTTAAGGGTTTGTACTGTTCATCTTAAGTAATGCAGCAATATTTCAAAAAATAAAATCTCCTTTCGTTTCCCGTAACGACGTTCAAGCTTCTTGAAGATGGCTGAAGTGCGCATTTCCATTGCTCTAGCTGGCAAATCACAAAGTAAAGGAGATGGAGAGTTAATGATGCAAAAATACACTACATTACGTCTCATCAGGGTCTTACATATTTTATTCATAAATGATAGTCTTTGGGCCGGAAGTCCAAGGGTTACTATGTAATGCGCTAAGTTAGAGAAAATTCGACCTAATCATCTGAAAAACAGGCATTTAAAGATGGTAAAGAATAATTCCTTCGCTCAGATCTCGATATTAATTAACCTATTGTATCCTAGAAATTAAGCTGCTAATGTTGTTTAGGACAGTCTTGCATGTTGTAATTGAGAGGCTGAGAGGGGGGTGTTTTAAAAGACATATGTTACTTGGTAAAGTTAAAAGATAAACATTTAACATTTTATCAAATCTCAGATGTTTTGAAAAGTGAGTTTAGCCTTACTGTATTCTTTTTTAAAAATCATTAGATGAAAAATTCAAACATTTGTAGATTACTGCTTGTTGCGTTTCTTTTGCGTGTCAGTAATAAATTTGTGATTTATTTAGACAAAGACTGCAAGTTTTACTTATTACTCATGTATATAGTTAGCTAATTTCAATACTAGAAAGGCTCAAATCTTTTTTTTTTTTTTTTACTTATACATGTACTCCCTTAAAGTAAGATTCTGAACTAGTAGTAGAAACAGATCTATGTTCATGTGAATTTCAGAAGAAGAAAGTTCATTATGGTTAATTGTAAACACTATTAATACTTTTAAATCGATATGTTATACACATTTAAATCAGCGCATTTTTATGCCCCCGTAAACGAAGTTTCGGGGGTATATAGTTTTTGTCTTGTCCGTCTGTCTGTCTGTGTCTCTGTTTGTCCGCAAAAACTTTAATTTAACCTTGCCCATAACTTTTGATTTGGTGGAGTTTTGACTTTCATATTTCATATTGTTGCGCCTCCCACCTCGGGAGAGAGTGGGGCAACTGTGTGGGCTTTCCACTCTCGTATGTTAACTTATAAATTAATAATTAAGTCAGGATAAAAGTTCAACAAATAAAATTTATTTACACTATGTACAATTAAATGTAAGTATTGTTATAATAAAAATCACAATACAATATATATATCAGTCTCTTATAAAGTGAAGTCACTCCCACAACCCGTAGGTAATATCTAAATCTCCCAAAATAATTATAAAAATTAGCTACTTGTACTAAAATATACTTTCCTTGGTTTAATATAATTTATTTATGCCTATTCTGTAAGACCTATATAGTTTTAATAATAAATTGTAACTCCCATAAATTCTCCCATAAGTTTTCCCGTCGATGGGTCTCCCACTCTACTTATGGGTCTCCCAAAGGGATATCTCAGCGTCTCTATTTAATATAATTTGACTAATATAATTACCCATCTGGTCTGCATAGGGTCTGCCATCCCTTTAAATGACTGCCAATGATGGGAGCACTTGTAAGATAATAATCTGGAGGCTTCCGTATCCTCCCAACTTCTCCCCCTTCTACTCTAGCAGACGAAATTTTCGCTTCTTTATATACCTTTACTGTACCCACTGGTAACCTCAATTAGCCAATCGCTGACCCGGAATGACCCTACGCCACTTCCGGTATAAACAAATCAGGGAAAGTGCACGCAGAGAAGTTTTCTAATAGAAAATCATTACTAACCATACAAAATGGGATTTTATCTACCAAAATACGATAAGTACAAGTAGCTATTACGTTATTAAGTTGATTTAAACAATGACATTACAATGTTCAAAGACGAAACGTGATAATTGACTTCAAACATGCTATCGAGATCGAGACCGGGTCGAAATACAGTGAACCCGATTCTAAAACAATATTGACAGCATATAACTTATTTCTTTTACAACTTTTTATCAATTATTTAATAACAAACAATCACGTACATATCAATATGCTGATAACGACTGCATACGCTGCGAGTGATTGACTAAATACACAAAAGTGACGAAACGAATTTCGTAACATAGCCCCCTCCTGAAGAAAACATTCGTCCCGAATGCAACTGGACTTGGGTCTACTGAAAACATCACTTGCAGTTTTATATAAGTAAGTATGAATCAATATAATAACAATGCAATGAAAATGTACAATGACATGTATGCATAAAATGACAAGAAGTAGCATTAATGAAATATGATAATCAATCATATAACATTTAACTCGAATCCATATACTCATCGCAATGACTAATGCTACATGTAATTATTATATAAAAACATTTCGGCTACATCCATCCCTTAACTACTTGATATTTATAACAACAACAACAAAACAAAAGAAAGAACTGCACTTAGTTGGATTTACAATACTTCTCCTATCATCAAAACATTTGACATGAATGAGTATTTATAAAAATTGGACATATATTCCAAAACACACAAATCATATTTTATCTTCACAAATTACAGTTATTCCTCTGAGAACTCTTTGTGTCCAAAGATCATTACGTACAGCTGGCTACCAATTATTTCGACTAGCGTCTCTAATCTATAATATACCGCTTCGATGTGGATTTTCCTTAAGGTCCTTACGTCATTAGGTAAATGGCAATTAATGTTCTTCGGTCCATCTCTCATGTAATGGAGTATGACATCGAAGTAGGTGGCATCACGGTCAATAAAGTAGACTGGTAGGTTCCCTCTATCCAGTATATTATAAGCAGGTAATAAGGTGGGGTCCTCCATCATCCTTGCGAAAAGGGAATCAGGTTGGTTTGTAAGAGTGGCAACTGTCGTCACAAATAGTTTCCCGCCAACATCCAGACCAATACATTGTTGTGACACTAAGGGATGTGCGCTACCACTGGGGGAAGTCTGTATCGAAACGTCTCGTTTGTCAAACTCCCTCTCCGTCATAGTTGTTAGGGTTCTACTCGGTGTAGAGGTAACAGGAGGCTCCGTTATTGAAATATCGGGAGTAAGAAGATCTTCTTCATCTGACGAGTCACTTAAACTGTCCCCGAATAATCGTTTGAAAGACCTCCTCTGCGGTGTATCGTTCTTACTCTGACATGATGATGTTGACTTTTCCGACTGCAGGAGTGGAGACGCTGGGATGGACTTCTCAGTTGATAGGAGTGCAGGCGTTGGGTCGGACTTCTCGGTCGACATCGACAGGAGTGCGGGCGCTGGGTCGGACTTCTCGGTCGACAGGAGCGCAGGCCTTGGAGTGGGCATCTGGGTTGACAAGGGCGCAGGCGCTGTGATGGACTTCTCGGTCGACATCGACAGGAGTGCAGGCGCTGGGGAGGACCTCTTTGGTCGCTTCTTGGCATTCCGTCCTTGGTGAGGCTCCGTGTATATTGCTCTCTTTTTTGCTTGGCCCTGGTGGTACGGCTGATCGCTGAACACTAAGGGGAGCTCCTTCAGGAAGGGCACGACGTGTCTCCCTCTCCCACGTTGGAAGGCCTCAAACTCCTTCTCTTCCTCTATGGTGAGCGTGAGTGTTGATTTCTTCACTCTCTGCAGGGTCCTGCCTTCACACCCGTGTTTTTGATCTTTTCGTCCAAGTACGATCCCGCAAGTGGCACATAGGAACACGAACCCCGAGTGCACTGCAGTCATGTGCCTCTCACAGTGACTCTGTTGCGTGAACTCTCTGTCTTCTGTGCATAGTCCACATTTGAATCTTTGGATCTGTAAAGTAATAAAGGGATACTTAGTCCCTCATTTCTGACAACTTCCCAAACATTAATAATGGGCATAATAAAACTGCATAAGATGATTTACTAAAATTTCCGACAAAATGATTAGCTATTTAATATTCACTAAGCTACATATATTTCGAGGCAGATCCCATATTACTAGTTGGGTCTATTACTTCCTTTGTAAGGCTTCAACAAATTATAGTGAACAACCTTGGGTTTACTTTTTGTTGTTTTTCTAATTTTGTATATAACATCATTGATTCTTTTCAGAATTAAGTAAGGTCCCAACCAATGACACTGGAGCTTTGGTGATCCCATTTTATTAATATTATGGGCGTAGTACCATACAAGATCTCCCTCTTCATAACCTTGAAAATTTATCTTTGAGTTGTATTCTCTTAACATTTTTTCTGTAGCTAAACTCATTTTATCCCTAGCAAACTCATGTATTTTATCCATAGATTGAGACAATTTGTAAGCATATTCTGACATTTCTAATGTACTTTCAGGTTGTAGCCTTCCCAATACTAAATCGGCTGGGAGAGAAACATGCCTACCAAACATCATCTCACATGGACTTACGCCAGTTGACTCGTGCTGGGCTGACCTATAAGCTAACATGAGCAAGGGTAAATGTTCGTCCCAATCTTTCTGATTTTGAGAAACAAATGATGCTAACATATTTTCTATTGTTCTGTTTGCCCGCTCTACCAACCCATCTGACTGAGGTCTATATGGTGAGGTTCGGGTTTTCTCGATGCCTAAAATCCTACACATTTCCCTAAATACATCTGACTCGAATGATCTTCCCTGATCACTGTGGATTTGCATGGGTGTTCCAAAAATACTAACTATTCTATCAATTAACTTTTGAGCGACTGTGACAGCTTTCTGATTACGTATGGGTACCGCATCCACCCATTTTGTAAAATAATCGCCCATAACTAAGATGTAGAGATTTCCCTTATTGGATTTGGGCAATGGTCCCATAACGTCAATTGCTACCCTCTCTAAAGGAGCACCAACCACATATTTTTGAAGTGGGGCTCTTATTCTCCTATTAGGGGATTTTCTAGACTCACAGGTGTCACATGTCACACACCAATGTTTTGTATCAGTACTCATTTTGTACCAAAAATATCTTTCCCTTACTTTAGATAGGGTTTTCTTAATACCTAAGTGACCTCCTGTAGTACTATTGTGTAATAGGGTCAAAACTTCTCCCACTAAAGCTTTTGGGATCACTATACAATAATTTCTTTCTAACCCATCATGGACATAGTACAAGGTATTGTGTCTGTACTCTAAAGACTCGAATCGAACCCAATAAAATTTACAAGTCTCACTTAAATGGGATATATCTTCCCAACTGGGTTGAGTTCCATCTTGTACCCACTTAATAACATGCTTTAAATCTGGGTCTTCATTTTGATATTTTCCCACATCAAAATTTTCTGTGCTAATTAAACTTTCTTTATTTTCAGGTGCCTTTTGTTTCGACCTAGTTTCAACAACTGAACACATTTGTGTAGATTCTTCAGGTAGGTATTTTACCTCTGCTTTAGCACAGTATGTACACTCCACATCAGCACAAGGTCTGCGGGATAAAGCATCTGCATTCCCATGCAAGCGACCTGGCCTGTGTTCTATTTCAAATTGGTAAGAAGCTAATGTTTCTAGCCAACGGGCTATTTGACCTTCGGGATTCTTAAATTTCAGAAGCCATCGTAATGAACCATGGTCTGTTCTTATTTTAAATACTTGCCCATAAAGATAATGGTGAAAGTGTTTGATGGACTGAATAATAGCTAACAATTCCCGTCTAGTCACACAGTATCGGCGTTCAGCCGTATTGAATAGCTTACTATAGTAACTTATGACTTTTTCTTCCCCATCCTGGATTTGGGATAGTACAGATCCCATGCCAGTGTTTGAGGCATCTGTATCTATCACATATTGTCCCTCTTTCTTGGGATAAGAAAGTATTGGGCTGCTGGTTAAAGCTCTTTTCAACTTGTCAAAGGCTTCTTGACAGTCTGAGTCCCATACAAACTTTTGGGATTTTTCTGTTAATTTGTGCAAGGGCTTAGCTATTACAGAAAACCCTTGAACAAATTTCCGATAATAGGAACAAATACCTAGAAAACTACGGACATCCCTAACATTTTTAGGTGTGGGCCAATCTTGGACCGCATCGATTTTGTCAGGGTCAGTCTTTATTCCCTGTTCGCTGATAATATGTCCTAAGTATGCTACTTCCCTCTGTAAAAGTTTGCACTTTTTAGGGTTGATTTTAAGGTTTGCTTTCTTTAATCTACTGAACACTTTTTCTAAGTTCCTAAGGTGTTGGGAAAAATTAGGGGCTAAGACAATAATGTCATCAAGATATACCATGCAAATTTCCCACGACAAATGAGAGAGTACTTTTTCCATCAATCTTTGGAAAGTGGCCCCCGCGTTGCACAAACCGAATGGCATGACAGTAAAATTCCAATGACCACCCCCCGGGATTGAGAATGCTGTTTTAGGTTTATCTTCCTCTGCTACCTTAACCTGCCAATACCCACTTTTCAAATCTATAGTGGAATAGTATTTTGATCCCGAAAGGGCATCTAATATTGACTCTATCCTAGGAATAGGGTGACTATCCTTGATAGTTACCTCATTGAGTTTTCTAAAGTCTATACAAAACCTTATCGACTTATCTTTCTTTTTAACTAGAACTATAGGGGAGCTCCAGGGACTATCTGATTCTTCAATCACTCCCTTAGCTAACATATCTTTAATTTCCCTATTAACATCTTGCATTTTGGCAAGAGGAATTCTTCTTGGGGCTTGTTTAATGGGTCTATTATTCCCAGTATCTATTCTATGCTCTGCCATATTTGTAAGTCCCATATCCTCAGAATTTTTAGAGAAACAACCCTGATACTCTACAAGTAAATCTTTTAATTGCTCTTTTTCAATTTCTGTTATCCCAATACATGACTCTTCATACAGATTTTTCAAATGTTCTGGTAATTTAGTGGGGGTATCTTCTAAGCTGATTTCTGATATAGCTAAACTATCATCTTTTAACATGGAGACTTTCTCCATTCCTCCCATAAGGCTATTTTTATGGAGTTCAATTTCCCTATCTGACACATTCATGACTTTTAATGGGATTATCCCAGATGTGGGGTTTACAAGTGTCCTAGCCACTAACACTTCATGTTTACCCATAAATTCTATATTTGGCTCTACCAAAGCCTCATCCCATTTAGGAATAGAATCCAAAATTCTACCATGGGCAATAAACTCTGAGTTGGGAGGTACTTTCACGTCCTCCATTAATGCAACTCTAAAGGTACAATCTACCTCATCACTACTAAATCTAAAACAAGGGATCTCTTGACCCTTAACACGTAAACACATCTTTTGAACTAAGATATCACATGAATGTTCAGTCATGAAGTCTAAACCTAAGATACCGTTGTATACCGTGGCGTCGGTAGTCCAGTGGTTAAGGTGCCGGACTCCAAACCGAAAGGTTGTGAGTTCGAATCCTGGCCGCGACAAGCCGATGGGAAAGGCACTTTACACGAATTTCCTCACTCCACTCAAGTGTAAAACGAGTACCTGGCTATAGACAGTGAAAGATATTGTCAGAATGTTAGTGCTCTAGCGCTGATAACGGCAGCTTGCACTGAGAAAGATTCTGGATTGTTAAGGTCTGCTGGGGTAATAATGCATTGTAAAGCGCTTTGAGTAGCATTTATGCTAGAAAGGCGCTATATAAATACGATCATTATTATTATTATTATCTAATATCAGCTACTATCACTTTGTGGATGATTTCATTTTTCCCCATTTTAAAATGGACTTCACATTTCCCACTATTTGGTATTGGGTCCCCTGTAGCAGAGACTAGTTTCACATCATAGGGTTCTAAGGAAGGTGATTCCCCCTCAAAACATTTCTCTAAAAATTGGGTACTAACAATGGTAACATCTGCCCCAGAATCTACTAAAAATCTGCATTCTTTCCCATTGATTTGTGTGGGAACAAATATACCTGATTCGATTTTGCTTGCATTATGAACAATTACTTTGGTAGCTTGAGAAAGGGTTTCTTTTGGGCCAGATTTCTCTCCCATATCCCTCTCAACTTTTTCATTCCCATCCCCCTCATTTGAGGTCAAAAGAGTATCATTAACCTTTGATTCATTTTTATCTTCACCTACAATTTCTTGAAACTTTGTTTCATTTTCCCGGGGTTTTATTTCAACCTCTTCTAATGGAGTGGGTCTTCCCCCAGATTTTGTCGATTTCCGACCCCCGAAGCCGACACAGGAAGGTTCTCTGTTGTTTCCCCGAACTTGAGTTATTTCCCTTTTTGGGACCTTGATTTTGGGTGCTACCATTTTGATTTCCCCAAGAATAACCATTCCCATTTTCTTTTTTATTATTTGGGCCATTATAACTGGATTTTTGAGCTTTCCAACCCTGGTTATTTTTCTGATTCCAATTTTTCCAATTTCCTTTTTTAAAAGGTGGACTGGGATTTTGTATTCTGGTTGTTTTTTCTAACCTTTCTATGTTTTCATTTAATCTCCCCAATAATTTGGTCAATTTAAATAAATCTTGGGTGTTACCACTCCCACTAGCATCTATGGCGTTTACATTGTTCAACTTTGCACACGTCTGTGTATCCGCCAACCTATAAGTTTCTAACCTAATTGCTAGAGTTTCGGCTTCATTTATATCCCTAGGTCGGGCCTCCCTCAGGCGCAGCCTAATGTCGGGATCTGGTAACGCGTCTATAAATTGGTCTAATGCTAATACGTTAGTGAGACTGGGCTCAGCGCTGGGATAGGCTTGTCTGGTTAATTTTTTTATTGCCTGGGCCAGCTCAGAGATGCTCTCATTTTGACCCCTCACCCGGGTTTTCAATCTTGCCCTAAACATTTCAGATCTTTCTGTGGCCCCAAAGCGTCTTTTCAAGGCTGTTATCAGGGTGTTATAATCCCTTCTCTGACCTGGGCTCAACTCTCCCAACAAACTACATGCATCTTTAGCTAAATGACCTGCTAAGTGTAAAGATTTAGTTTTGTAATCCCAATTATTAAGGTCTGCGACTATCTCAAACTGAGAGAGATAATCATCAAAATCTTCATTCCCATCAAATATCCTAGGTTTAGCCCTTTCCCTCGGGGGATCCCTAGTGGGTGTTAACACATTCCTATTCCCATTGTGATCGGGAGTGCTAAACCTGTTTAAATTGGGTACACTGGGTAACTGATGGTAATCTCCCATCCCTGACCTTGAATCTTTTCTACTAAATTCTGGGAGGTCACCTGTAAAATTGAATTGAGATCCTATCATCCCTCTATTTATCCCATTCTCTTCTCCCACTCTATATTGGTCATATGAACTTGGGTGTCTATTTTCCCTAACATTGTCATTACTTAAATGTGATGGGATTTGATACAGGGGTCTATTATTTATGTGGGCATCTTTTACCCTTGTTTGATCCCGTTTCCATAAATTCTGGGATTCGTGTTTTAACTTAAAAATCTCTTCCTGCATATTCTCTAACCTCCCATCAATTTCTTCCCTGATGCTTACAAATTGCTCTCCTATCTTTTGATTCATTTTTGCAAATTCACTAGAAAATTGCTCTTGTAAAACCTTAACTAATGACACATTTGCATTTTCAGATATGGGAGACATGGCTGCTGAGATACCTTCTGTGGGAGCAGGGACTTTCCCGTTATCCGCAATGGATCCAGCGGGACTGAAAATTTGCTGACCTATGGGTTTGAAAGTGACTTCCCCGGACTCTTCTAAATCTGACATTTCTGTGACTTTTTTTTTTTATTTTTTTTTTTATTGTACACTATGAAATTCAATGATTGTAAAATTTTGAATTTAATAAAGCTAACCGAGAACGTGGAAAATTTCTTCCCAATCAAAGGGACTTGATCCCACTTCTGACACCAGTGTTGCGCCTCCCACCTCGGGAGAGAGTGGGGCAACTGTGTGGGCTTTCCACTCTCGTATGTTAACTTATAAATTAATAATTAAGTCAGGATAAAAGTTCAACAAATAAAATTTATTTACACTATGTACAATTAAATGTAAGTATTGTTATAATAAAAATCACAATACAATATATATATCAGTCTCTTATAAAGTGAAGTCACTCCCACAACCCGTAGGTAATATCTAAATCTCCCAAAATAATTATAAAAATTAGCTACTTGTACTAAAATATACTTTCCTTGGTTTAATATAATTTATTTATGCCTATTCTGTAAGACCTATATAGTTTTAATAATAAATTGTAACTCCCATAAATTCTCCCATAAGTTTTCCCGTCGATGGGTCTCCCACTCTACTTATGGGTCTCCCAAAGGGATATCTCAGCGTCTCTATTTAATATAATTTGACTAATATAATTACCCATCTGGTCTGCATAGGGTCTGCCATCCCTTTAAATGACTGCCAATGATGGGAGCACTTGTAAGATAATAATCTGGAGGCTTCCGTATCCTCCCAACTTCTCCCCCCTTCTACTCTAGCAGACGAAATTTTCGCTTCTTTATATACCTTTACTGTACCCACTGGTAACCTCAATTAGCCAATCGCTGACCCGGAATGACCCTACGCCACTTCCGGTATAAACAAATCAGGGAAAGTGCACGCAGAGAAGTTTTCTAATAGAAAATCATTACTAACCATACAAAATGGGATTTTATCTACCAAAATACGATAAGTACAAGTAGCTATTACGTTATTAAGTTGATTTAAACAATGACATTACAATGTTCAAAGACGAAACGTGATAATTGACTTCAAACATGCTATCGAGATCGAGACCGGGTCGAAATACAGTGAACCCGATTCTAAAACAATATTGACAGCATATAACTTATTTCTTTTACAACTTTTTATCAATTATTTAATAACAAACAATCACGTACATATCAATATGCTGATAACGACTGCATACGCCGCGAGTGATTGACTAAATACACAAAAGTGACGAAACGAATTTCGTAACAATATGTATATTCCTTGTGGCAAGACCTTTCTTAGGGTACCACCCAATTTGACCTTTTGAATTTGACCTTGGAGTTTGACCAACTTTTACATGAAAATTTTAAACTTTTTCTTTGGCCATATCTTTTGAAAAGTAGATACCAGGACATTTATACTTCACATATCTAATGTTTGTTGAAAGACCTTTCATTGGATACCAACAACCTTGACCCTTTGACCTTGACCTTGTAGATTTCCGTACTTGTGGAAAAAACTTTAACCTTGGCCATAACTTTTGAACGGTAAGTAATAGGACTTTCATACTTCATATATATAATCCTTGTGAGAAGACCCTTCGTTGGTGTACCAACAAATTTGTCCTTTTGACCTTGACCTTGGAGTTTGACCCACTTTTACATGAAAATTTTAAACTTTTACTTTGGCCATATCTTTTGAACAGTAGATACCAGGACATTTATACTTCACATATATAATGTTTGTTGAAAGACCTTTCATTGGCTACCAACAACCTTGACCTTGTAGATTTCCGTACTTGTGAAAAAACTTTAACCTTTGCCATAACTTTTGAACGGTAAGTAATAGGGCTTTCATACTTCATATATGTAATCCTTGTGAGAAGACCCTTCGTTGGTTACCAAGAACTTAGACCCTCTGACCTTGACCTTTGAGATTGACCTACTTTAAAAAAGCAAACCTTGACCATAACTTTGAAAGAGTTAGGGCTAGTGCTTTCATACTTTACACATTTGATTCTTATGACAAGACCTTTCATTTGATAACAAGAACGTTGACCTTGACCTTGGAGTTTGACCTACTTTTAAAAAAAAATGAACGTTGGCCATAACTTCTGAATGGTTAGGACTAGGGCTTTCATGCTCAACATAAGTATTCTATGTGGCAAGACATTTCATTTGATACTAATTACATTGACCTTTTGACCTTGACCTTGGAGATTTTTGTACTTATTTAAAAAAAACTTTAACATTTGGTTACTTTTAAATTTCACAATTTTTTTTCCAGTGAGAATACCCTACTTTTGGTACTATTTAGTTAAATTTGCATTTAAGAAAAGCTTAATCTTTGCTATGCTGCCATACGGGGGCATCAGTGTTTCACAAACACATCTTGTTTGCATCTTTAATGAGGGTCATGTTATCTTTTCTTGTCCCCCGCTTTCGCGAAAGCGAGGGGACATTTAAACTCATTCGTCAGTCTGTCCATCTGTCAGCCTGTCACAAAAACTTGAACCTTGCCCATAATTTTTGACTTAGTGGAGTTATGACTTTCATATTTCACTTGAGTATTCCTTGTGACAAGACCTTTCTTTGGGTACCATCAAATTTGACCTTTTGACCTTGACCTTGGAATTTGACCCACTTTTACTAAAAAATTCCAAACTTTTACTTTGACCAAATCTTTTGAATGGTAGAAACTAGGACTTTCATATTTCAAATATGTATTTTATATGACAAGACCTTTCACTGGAAACCAATAACTTTGACCTTTTGACCTTGATCTTGGAGATTTCCGTACTTATGAAAACCTTGACCATAACTTTTGAACGGTAAGGGCTTTACATATATAATCTTAGTAAGAAGACCTTTCATTGGATACCACAAACTTTGACCCTTTGACCTTGACCTTAGAAGAAGACCTACTTTTCAAAAACTTTGACCTTGATCACAACATCACAACTTTTGAACGGTAGATACTAGGACTTTCATATTTTACATATGTATTCTTCATGGCAAGACCTTTCATTGGATATCAACAGCTTTGACCTTTTGACCTTGACCTTGAAGATTTCACACTTGTGAAAAACTTCAACTTTGATCATTACTTTTGAATGGTAGGGGCTAGGCTTTTTATACTTCGCGTGTGTAATCCTTGTGAGAAGACCTTTCTTTGGATACCAAAAACTTTGACCCTTTGACCTTTACCTTGGAGTAAGACCTCCTACTTTTTAAAAACTTTTACCTTGGCCACAAGTTTTGAACAGTAGATACTAGGACTTTCATATTTCATATATGTATTCTTTGTGGCTTAAAAACAACCTTGACCTTTTGACCTTGGAGATTTTTCGTATTCATAAAAAACTTTAACATTGACCATCGCTTTTGAATGGTAAGGGCTAGGGCTTTCATACATTACATATGTAATCCTTATGAGAAGACTTTTCATTTGATACCAAGAACTTTAACCCTTTGACCTTGACCTTGGAGTTCAGTGATAATTTCTAAATAAATGGCATATAATAGGGTGTTCATATTACACACAATATGTCATAAAAATGACATTGCTCCCACAAAGACACCAAAAGCGGAGGACCACAATACCTTGAATTTGCTTGTTTATATTAACATCATGTTTGCGAAATTCTTCTGTTTCTAGTATTTTTTTAATCAAAGATTTTTTTTAATCCAACATCTTATTTGCAATATAAATATAAATGTCATGTACATCATTCCATTATGGAGTGGTGCCATCGTGTTGGTTCTTACTATTTCATTTTCCGGTGCATTGCTCCATGGAAACACCGATGTCTCTGTTCCCTCAAACGAACATACTGATCCAGATGTGAACAAACAACTGCTTCATCTAGTTTATAGAGAAATGGCGACATTGAAAGAACAAAATCTGCAACAAATAAGGCATCTGAAGAACAGCAACAATTAATACAGGTGCTCAACCAGACGATTCAGAACCTAGAAGCTTCATTTCGAGACGTTAAAAGCGAAAACAGTTTCTTGAGCGATAAACTAGACAGCCTGAATTCTACATGCTGTCAACAAAATTTTACTTATGTCGATAACATCAGAAAAGAGCTTCAACTTCAGATATTGAAACTATCGCTTACCCTTTTGGATGTTCAAAATAACATCTCAGCGCTTCGAGCATCACTCCATCAACAACAGAAGACGCAAACGGAACAACATAAACTAACTCAGACAGGAATGCAAAATCTCACTTTTTCACTACATAATAGCACAGCAAAAATGAGTTCTTCCCTGTCTAATCTCCAAATACGTATGCATATAAAGGTATTTTTATCTTCTTACAGTAGAGTTATTTTTTTTATAGTAATGCGCTTGTGTGTTGGGGGACTGGTGTTTCTGGGTTCGTTTGTCCTTCTGATCGTAACGGAAGCTACGCAATTTGCATCGAGAAGGATGTCAAATGCCGCGAACTAGAGGGAACTACAAATACCATAGGAGAATAATGAAATGTGGAATATAATTACAAGTAAAAAATTCATGTTTGTTTCCTTGTTTAACGTCCCCTACGAGAAATTTTCCTCATATTGAGACGGAACCGCTTGTTAGTGGGGGTTGCAAATTTAGACCTTTATGATCGGCGCTCTGGGTTATTGAGCAGGGAAGGATTCTTTATCTTGTCGACGTCTACTGCGAAACGGGACCTAGGCTTATAGGATTGGTCTACATGCATGTTCCAATGGAATTCATGTGACTTAAGGGGTTCTCTACGTCACAACATGGGTACTTCCGTTTTGATCTGATCTGATTCTGTCCTAAACAAATTTACTTTACACCGATAATTAAATCACCGGGTATAAAACAACTTGCGACGGAATGTACATTGTATCACCTCGAGGCGACGAGAATGCCCCAATCATCCTTTCTTAAACATGGTTTGTTTGTCGATTTATTATTAAATTTCTACTTATTTAATCACAACAAAATATATTTACGAACTTATTTGAAGCATAGGGATATTTCACTTAAATGCCCTCTCCCCCAATCAATAGTATAAATGTTGTCGGAAATATGTCCTTCAATGAGAATTTATGAGAAATTGAAAAAAAAAAGAGGAAAGACCAGAGTGTCTAAATGTAGGGGAGGGGGTCCTACCCTTCAGCATAGGGATATCTGATCTGATAACTTCTTTGTATGAGTAAATGGTGATAAAATGTGAAATCAACTGTATGACATAACTGATGTCTTAATAGGATGCTCGAATACTATTCAGTGACAAAATTGCCAAATGTTATACATGTACAATGAACACTATTCTAAACTGTCCTTTAAACTTTTTTATAATTAAAGATTAATTAAAGAAAAAAGCAAAATCACTAAATTATTTGTTAATGATCATTATTACAACTTTTTCATTTTATTTTTTTTACAGTGTAATGAAAGTTGTTGGATTTTTTTTACTCTTAAAGGAGTTGGAGCTGGTGATAACAGACTATTTTATACTGGACGACCAATTATATTCAAACATGTATACCAAGTAGGAGGGGGAGACAATCCTACAACAGGAGTGTTTACTGCCCCAAAGGCTGGACTCTACCTCATATTCAGTGCAGTTGTGGCAGAATTTCATGAAACCTACTGGGCACAAATAATAATTAATGGATCGGATAAGGCAGGAATGATGGCTTATTTTGATTCAGGTGATTCGTATGCACACCAATCAGCCTCCAACCTTGTTGTTCATCAGTTACAAGTGGGAGACAGAGTATGGATACAGAAGCTTCAAGGTTCTACTTTGTACCCACATTTTGTAGAAACATCCTTCTTTGTCATCATGATTAATGGACCATTCTAATATCGTCACCGGAACATTCCTGTACATAACTAGAAGTGAATAGTTTCCAAATAAAATCTGTGTGATTTGTTCGAAATATTTTGACATAAAAAGAATATTGTAGCGTGAAACCTAATAATATATATATTTACAAATAGCAAAGGCGGCTGAATCCCCTCAGTTAACTTTCTGAGGACCTGGCAGGTTCAATATATACAAATATGTGATTAAGCAATATATACAGATAAATGTTAGACTACTTATCTTTAATCAATTATGTACAAAAAATCAAAGTGATGCTGGCTCTTAACTTCTTAAGCCATCGGCTCTTGCGGCTCCTACAGTCTCTTTTCTTTAATACTGGCTCTTACAGCGCAGTTCATACAGTTCGGCTCTTGCTGGCTTCTGTAGTACAGCTCTTGCTGTAATAACAAACAATATCTAAAGCCAGGGAAGACTTGTTCAGTCACGTCTGAAAGCTTTAAATATTTCATTTATTATCATAAACTAAAAATTACCTCTCGTAACAAATGGTCCGCTTGTCTTACCGCTTCAGCATCAACTTCGCAATTGAATTAATTTGCCGCTTCTCCTATGTTTATAGTCTCTGTGCTAGAATAACGCCACCTAGCGGAACAAGACTATAAAACAAGACTTGCACCAGAATATCTTTTCCCGGATTGTCTCATTACCCTAGCCTCAAAATCCATGCGACATCGCATGCTTGTTTTTGTTTTTGTGTGTTTTTTTTTATATATATTTTTTTTTCTTTTTTTATATTATAAAACAATTTAGCTATCTGCTTTTTTGATCGTTTCAAAGTAATGATTAATCACGTGTAGATACATTCAACAACAAAAAAAATATGAGCATAAACTACAGTAAATTAACAAAGCAAATGTCAGCTCTTCTTTCACAGAGTCTTATGTCTCTCAACCTCCTCAATCTTCTTCAATCATGACAATGTGCTCTATGTCTTTTTCACCTTCCTTCCACTTAGCAATGGTCCACTCTACTCTACGAACTTTCCTTTCTGTCTGGGTACCAGCCTCAGTAACCTGGGATCTTCTTATGGAAGGACGTGTTGGGAGTCCAGAAGATGCAACAAGAGGATCCTTGCGCTTAGGAGCAAATATCGGCATGGGAGTGGTAGGTTTTCGAAAGATTCTCCCAATGTTTGCATCCTCATTATCGTGTTTTGTAGTTGGCTCCTCTTCCTTCTCGTTATATGTCTCAGAAACATCGCCTAAAATGCTCCGCAAATCCCCTGGGTCTGCTGCTATCCATTCTTCGTCAGACTTTCCTCCATCAGTTTCCTGTGAGAGACTATTCTTATCTTCTGAAGGTGACTTAAATTGTTACTTGCTGTTTCCTTGTCACTTTCTTGATTCTTGGAACGTGAAGATGTGATCTGTTGATCATCTTTATTCTGGACTTCCAGCTCAATGTGCCTCTTCTTGTGTCTGGTAAGATTTCTCATCTTATTAGTGGTAAAGCTGCAATCTTCCCTATCACAAGAAAATTTTCTCTCAAGATGTTTCAACCCACATTCCTTGATGTGCTTAGTCACCTCTGCCATATCATAGGTCTTAAATGGACACATCGGGCATTTTGCTTCTTTTCGAAGCGTAAGCTTGGTTTGAGGCATTGTCTAAAATGAAAAAGAAATATTATTTTTTTTTATGAATGGTGCCATAGCATAAGGTAATAATACGTACGTCAAAAGATAATAGAGTAACAGAGTAAAATATACAACAATTCTTTCTAACAAATACTGAGTTATATATCAACAATGTAATCGGAGAGATACCGGTATCTTGGTCTTCGTCTCTATCTGCGATTTTCGGGTTCAATGCTACTATTGCTCTCTAGCGTCAAAGTTTCCTCCTCCGGAATATCATCATTACATATCTCTTGGGTATCAGAAGTAGCTACTTGTTCTTCCCTCAACACTTGGGTATTCTTTGGCCTCATACGATTGACATGTATGACCTGAGATTTTCCGTTTGCACCACAGTTAACTTTGTATGTGACATCAGAAAATCTTTCCTGTACTATGAATGGACCTCGCCAAAACTGTGTAAGCTTGGGAGATTTACCTACAGCTTAAAAGTGAGAAATACACATAAACCTCATCTCCTTTTTTCAAATGTCTGCCAACTTAACTTTGTGTCATGTAGACTTTTTGTCTGAGCATGGAGCCTATTGAATTGTTTCTCACGAACGAATGTGCTAACTCCATTTTCTCTTTGAGCTCCCAAACCCACTTCTGAACAGGAATCTCCTTCAAAGTAGATGGCATTTCAAAAAGAATATCCAGAGGTGTACCAACCTCTCTTCCCACCATTAAATCATTGAGCCTATAGCCAGTGGTCTCATTTTCCACCGATCTGTAAGCCATCAAGACATAAGGTATAACAGATCATCCCAGTTTGACTGATTCTCATCCACAAGAGTTCTCAACATCGTGAGCAAGGTTTTATTAAACATTTCAACAAGTCCATCACATTCTGGGTTATAAGGACTAGTACGCGTTTTCTTTATATTCAATATTTTACACATTTCAGTGAAAATTTTCCCTTCAAACTGCGTCCCTTGGTCTGAATGCACAGATCCTGGAACTCCAAATCGTGATATCACCTGCTCAACCAACAGTTTGGCAATAGTGACCGTTTCCATATTTGGCATTGCAAATGCCTCGACCCACTGTGTGAAATAGTCACAGATTACAATATGTATCTGTTGCCTTCCTCCGTTCGAGGCAATTCTCCCACGATATCAATACCAATCCTTTCCATTGGCATACCAGCTCCCAATGTTTTCATTGGAGCTCTTTTCGTTTTCGTAGGACCTTTAGATCTGGTGCAAATTTCACATCCTTCCACATAATGTCTCACGTCTCTTTGCAAACCAGGCCAATAAAATCGTTGTCTAACTTTACTTAGTGTCTTCCTCACTCCTAAGTGTCCTGCCGTTTTGTGATTATGACAGTATTCAAGAACTTTGCGTCTGTCCTGAAATGGAATGATCGCCTGCAAGGTCCGTTTTGGCTTTGTGATAAAACAGCTCCTATGGCCATGTCGCTCTCATCTGTGTCGAGAATGAAAGGTTTACTGAAGTCAGGGAAAGCTAGTATAGGTGCATTGACTAAGAAACTTTTCAATTGATCAAATGCACACTGACATTCCTCAGTCCACTTAAATTTGGCATCTTTGTTTGAAAGCTTGTGCAAAGGTTTAGCAATCTTTCCAAAATCTTTCACAAATCGCCGATAGTAGCTGCTTAACCCAATGAATGATCTTACTTCTTTTACAGTTGTCGGTTCTGCCCAGTGTTTGATAGTCTCTACTTTTTAGGATCTGTTGCTACTCCGGCCTTGGAAATAATATGCCCTAGCTATTCAACTTGCTCTCCGAAAAGAGTACATTTCTTGGCTTTCAATTTGAGTCCAGCTGAATGCAATCTGTGAAAGACTTTCTGCAACCTGTCATTTCCTCAAAGGTTTTGCTAAACAAAATAATATCATCAAGATATATAAGACATATGTCCAATTGGAGACCATACAGGTCTGTCTCCATGAGCCGTTCGAAGGTCACAGGAGCATTGCATAGTCCGAACGGCATTACCTTAAACTGATATAAACCCTTCTTTGGAATAAACGGAATCTACTTCAACCTGCCAATGAGAGATCAAGGGTTGAAAACCAACAGGATCCTGAAAGATGATTCAAGGACTCATCTATCCTCGGAAGAGGATAGGCGTCCTTGATAGTAGCGTCGTTCAATTTTCTACAATCTACGCAAAATCGTAGGCTCCCATCTTTCTTTCTGACAAGAACTACTTCTGCAGCCCATGGACTTGTTGATTTTTCTATGACATCTGACTTGAGCATCTCTTGAATCTGTTTGTCTATACTGTCCTTCCAGTGAACGGGGGTTCTTCTCAGAGGTTGTCGTATTGGTACTCTTGATCCTGTATTAATGGAGTGTTTAACAATATCTGTCCTTCCAAAATCCCTGTCATCTTTGGAAAACAAATTCATATTCCGCAAGAGTAAGGACCTCAGTTTTTCGGCTTGATCTATCAAGCAATTCCCCGAGAGCTTTGGGTAATTCTTTTAACTGCTTAGTTGGCGCTTTATGCGATTCCTCTACTATGCCATCAACTGGTGCCAAATTTGAACACAACAGTTCCACTATGAATGACTTGTACATCTGGACTAGAATTCATCAGTCGACAAGGAACCGAGTTTTGGGTCGTGACAAGCACCTTGCCAATTATCCTCCTTTCAGATTTTAAAAATCTGTATCGCCTTCTAGTATCCCTAAACCTTTTGGCAATGGCTCCTTGTCAGGTAAACACACGTTACACCTTGTGACTATTTCAGACCTAGGTGGTATATAGATGGTTTCTGCCACAGAAACATTGTAACATCCAATATGGCCCGCTTTATTCAAAGGTGATGGTCTCCCATTAATTTCTAAAGTCTGCGTTGTTAAGTCGATGACACATTTATTTCCGATCTAAAAGTCTAAGCCCAAATCAACAGTCAGCTCTGTAACAACAACTTCGGTGGTGTACAAAATATTACTTATTAGGACTGGAATATTGAGTTTCCCATATATCGTAAGAGGATCATTCTTTGCCGAAAGCACTGGCTGGCTGACTTTCTCTAAAGTTTCAAATGAACTGTTGCTTTCGAGAAGTCTGTCATATACATGTTTAGCCAAAAGAGACAGCGTTGCTCCTGTGTCAACCAAAATGTTTAAATCAACACCATCAATAGATGCTTTAACAAAAATACCAGCATCCCCAGTAATCCCTACTTTTTCAGAAGACCCTATTTTGCCAGGCTCTTTCGTTTGTTTTATTCCTCTCTGCACTGGGTGGTTTGCATTTGTATTCTGAGGATTTTCTTTTGAGCGACATTCCTTTTTGAGATGCCCTTTCTTGCCACAATTAAAACAAGTAGCAGTTTTCTTCCATTCAGGTGTCTTTGTCAATTTGTCTTTTTGCAGATCACCATGTTTTTGTTTAAGCTCTTTGAGCTCCTCAACGATGGACGTCGTCGACTTCTGAAGATTCAATATGGTATTGTTAACATCTTTCAATTCTACTGCCAATTCATCCCTAGATGTGTCCAGTCCAACAGCTCTCAAAGATGAATTCACGCCCCCTAATCTTTGTTCAGTCTTCAGGAATGCCTCTAGTTCAATAGCATTTCTTATAGCCTCATTTAAATTCTTAGGTGTGGCTCGTTTGATTCTCAGTCGAATATCAGATATGGCTAATGCATCAATAAAATGATCTTTAGCTAAAGTTTCCTTCACATTTGCAGGTACTGTAGGATATGCCAAGTTTACAAGGCGCCTGATTTGTTGGCCAAGTTCTGGTAACGATTCCGACGCTCTTTGCCTCCGCTCTCTCAGTTGAGCTCTATATAAATCTACTTGGTCTGGTGGAGCAAATCTGTCACTTAATGCAGATATCAGCTCTTTGTAGCTCATTTCTTTACCATCCGACAAATTTCCAAAAGCTCCTTGAGCACTGCCTCTCAGGGAAACAGAAAAATACAATCCCTTCTCTGTTTCGTCCCAATTACCTAACTTAGCACATGCTTCGAAATGTGATTTATAATCAAGCCATGACGTGGAACCATCATGGTTTTATGTTTTGAGATTGTTGTCGGCTCCTAAATTGTTGAATTGCGCTCTGATCACGCAAACTGGAAGCATACTGGACTCCTGTATTGGGAGACGAGGCTATTGGCTTCCTCCTAAGAGTTACATTGGGCACTGGATCTTCAAGAATTCGTCTGAGCGTCTCCTTCTTATTCTTTATTAAGTAAGGACTAAGGTCAAATTTATCTTTCTTTGATTCCTTTTCGATGTCGACACGATTCCCGAATCTCACAGATTTTCTTTTGGCTTCAGTTTGTTCCCCAAAATCAACATCATCCACAGTATGTGAGGTTGCAAACCCTGAGTCTGTAACATGACTATTTTTATTGGGCGTTCTTACGGGTGTTGAGTAGCTCCTTTGTGAAAGCTCCAGCTCATATGAGGCAATCTGGCTCTCGCGCTCTCGAATTGTAGCATTGACCTCATCAATATTCATGATTGATAATTATATATATTTTTTAGAAAGAAAACAAATCAACAAAAATACCACAAGGAGGATTCCTACCAGGTAGAATCCCACCGCTGCCACCAAAAACTTGTAGCGTGAAACCTAATACTGTGGTTTCATCAATATTCGTTGAGCACCAATTTTCAAGGAAATCGTTGTTGAGCAGACCCACAAAATTCAATGTTCATTGAATTAAGAAATTTGTTATTCACTTGTATAGGCAATGCTTTTGTCCACGAAATTACGTATCCTCGAAAACGTCTGTTTAATAAAATCCACGAAAATTGATGCCCACGAAAATTGATGAAACCACAGTAATATATATTTACAAATAGCAACAGCGGCTGAATCCCCTCAGTTAACTTTCTGAGGACCTGGCAGGTTAAATATACACAAATATGTGATTAAGCAATATATAGGGTGAATTCACCATGCATCGGATACCCTTGTACTTCAACAAGTTCTAGCGATATCGCTACCGACGGAAAATTATCAAAATGGAGTTTAACATTTAGTTTGTGATTAAAATATCAATTTAGGACACAATTATATGCCCTTTATTGAGAAAATATCCCCAAAAATCGAGTATTTAGGAATAACTGAGAATTCACCATGGATCGGACATTGTTCACCATGCATCGGACAGACGGTATTTAGACCGCAAAAATATCATACCTTTATCACAGTGCTTTAAAATCCTTGATATGGATATATTTTCATCTTTTATCTAAGAAATGACCCTCAACTTAAATTTAATTGACAATATCGTTGCACGAATGTAAAACGATTCAAGAGACCTCAGTCTGCCTTAGAAATGCGTTAAAATGCTTATAATGCGGTAATTCGCGCCTTTTCCTCATGGTTTATCATACTCTGTTTTGCAGAAATAAATTTAGTCAAATTGCAGACGTCATATATCGATAACTTGTATTTTGACTGAAAATTTTGAGTTTTTATTTCCTTTTTTCCGCAAAAAACAGCTGTCAGCTGGGTTCTGTATGAAAATGGTAGTGTTTACCTTTGCATCGAAAAGTGTCCGATGCATGGTTAATTTGTGTCCGATGTACGGTGAAATTAGCATACTAGTAAAATCCAGCTCTAACAAGAATTAAACAAACATTGAAGTGAAATTTCTTTATAATTTATGTAAAATTACCAATCCCTGATAAAATTCACCAAAGTCCGACTCGTTCCGTGGAAGTCGAATTTAAACGAACGATTACTCTAAAAATTGCAAAATCATAAATTTCGGGTTATTCCCCTTCGATGATGTAAAATATGACGTAACTTCAAGGCCATTCTCGGGGTATTTTTATCACAACATGTGGACACAATCGGTATCATTAAAAAATTTAAATCTTCAGCTTTAAGACAGAAACAAATAAATACACGGAACTCTTAAGTTGAAAGAGAGTTTATTGCCTAAAGTTGTCCGAAGGATGGTATGTGTCCGATGCATGGTGAACTCACCCTACAGATAAATGTTAGACTACTTGTCTTTAATCAATTATGTACAAGAAAATCAAAGTGATGCTGGCTCATAAGCGATCGGCTCTTGCAGCTCGGCTCTTGCGGCTCCTACAGTCTCTTTTCTTTAATACTGGCTCTTACAGCGCAGTTCATACAGTTTGGCTCTTGCTGGCTTCCGTAGTACAGATCTTGCTGGCTCCCACTGTCACTTTTAATAACAAACAATATCTATAGCCAGGGAAGACTTGTTCAGTCACGTCTGAAAGCTTTAAGGACGTTCGATCCTGAGATTTTGAGCATATTTTGGTCAGGTCCTTTATCTATAAAATTCTGCATCATTTTAAAGTTCTAACATTAAATCTGAATTCTACAGTGCAAATTTGACTATTTCCAATGAAAAAACCGCGATTAAATTGCATTCAAGTAGAATTAAGCTAGGGACTATATTTTGTGGCGGAAGATTTTTTTAGACGAAAATAATCAGTTTTTTTCATTTTGAACTATAACAGTACTGTTAATTTTGGATTCCTATTTTTCCATCCAGGTTGCACACAAATCTGTTTTTTGCAGTGAAATGTGTTATGCTGGTTCTGAAATATTTATTAAATTATTTCTTATGTACTCTGTCAACAAAGTGTGACATATATAGTCAATATATTCTGAAAATCCGGGAAAAAATTGAGCCAATTTTAACGTAAAATTGACACTTTTATAGTAATATCTGAAAATTTTCATCATATACCCCCACTTTTGATATTCTTTTCTAAATATTCAAGATAGATTTGACCTATTTGCTTAAAATCAGAAAAAAGTTAAAGACTTTAAAATAATTTTCTTGCTTATTAAATTTTCAATGCCAAAAAAATCACTTTTTATTAGTGCAGAAAGGTCAAATAATTGATTATGCGAAGCAATTTGAAACTTTTTCTTAGTCACAATTTTTAAGTGTCTTTTTTTGTACAAACTTAGAGTTCATTTTGTTTCATGCTTTTATTGGATAAAATATTGGAGGAAAAACGTCAAAAATTTAATTTTTAATTAAGACACAAATTTCAGTGCAAGAAGGTCATATTAAATGTACTGTAGCGCCAAAAGAAGCGTACTGACCCCCATTTTCTGATTTGAATGTTAATTAAGCTATGTATTTAGAAACTAAAAATATACTTGGCAAAAAAAGTTTAAGACTTTAAATATCAGGATCGAACGTCGTTAAATACTAGTATTTATTTATTATCATAAACTAAAAATTACCTCTCGTAACAAATGGTCCGCTTGTCTTACCGCTTCAGCATCAACTTCGCATTTGAATTAATTTGCCGCATCTCCTATATTTATAGTCTCTGTGCTAGAATAACGCCACCTAGCGGAACAAGACTTAAAACAAGACTTGCACCGGAATATCTTTTCCCGGATTGTCTCAATATTGTAAAAACGATCATTTTGGTTTTAGTCCACCTGGCCAAAAACTCAATTGATATTCATTTTATTGTGTCGTCTTTGGATTCATTGGATTTCACGATGACTCAATATTTATGGAAATCATGGGTACTAGTATTTATTTATTATTTATTATTAACACCTTAATAATGTTGAAGCAGAAAAACTACTTGGGGTCCATATAGATCAAACGCTAAACTTTCATGACCATGTAGACTCGGTCTGCAAATCTTTAACATATAAATTATTTACTTTGCGGAAAATCAAGAAATTTCTTCCTTTGAAAACTAGAAAACTGTTTTACAATGCCTTTATCCTACCTTCTATTAATTATTGTCTGACTATCTGGGGTAATGCACCACATAGTTACATGGAGAGAATCCATAAGCTTCAAAAACGGGCCGCTAGAATTATACTTGATGCTGCCCCTGATGCTCCTTCTAAGGCATTATTTGACAAATTAGGGTGGTTATCTGTTTTTGACTTAGTAACTTTGCATAAATGTATCTTGTTGTACAAAATATTTAACAATCAGAGTCCTTCTTACCTACAAGATTTATTTATTTATCAAACTTCAAATGCGTATACTTTACGTTCAGAATCTAATTTTGACCTTCGCCTACCAAAACACCGAACAAATTTGTTTAAAAATTCACTCCAATATTCTGGAGTTCATATTTGGAACAGTTTACCTTTAAATATAAGATGTGCACCAAGTCTGCCAGTCTTTAAAAGAAATGTAGAAAAATATATCTTCACCAACAGAACTTGATTACCTCAGATTTATATCTTTTGCACATGTATATAATTTATGTATTGTAAAATCTTACTGATATTACATATTTATTATAACTTTTTATGTCATCTTAATTTATTTAATTTTTTTTTATTATCATTGCTATTTAATTATGATTATCATTATCATCATATGACATAAAACATGTACTTGTATTTTAATTGACTTGCTAAGTTGTTTGTATATTTGATTGTAATATTGTTGTTGTAATTAGAAGGTCCTGGGGAAGAATAGTGTGTCACACTAATCAGGCCACCTTCTCTAAATAAAGTATTATTATTATTATTATTATTATTATTATTATTATCATAAACTAAAAATTACCTCTAGTAACAAATGGTCCGCTTGTCTTACCGCTTCAGCATCATCTACGCATTTGAATTAATTTGCCGCATCTCCTGTATTTATAGTCTCTGTGCTAGAATAACGCCACCTAGTGGAACAAGACTTAAAACAAGACTTGCACCGAAATATCTTTTCCCGGATTGTCTCAATATTGTAAATCATCGTGTTATCATTTTGGTTTTAGCCCAACTGGCCAAAGACTCAACTGATATTTATTTTATTGTGTCGTCTTTGGATTCATTGGATTTCACGATGACTCAATATTTATGGAAATCATGGGTACTAGTATTTATTTATTATCATAAACTAAACATTACCTCTCGTAACAAATGGTCCGCTTGTCTCACCGCTTCAGCATCAACTTCGCATTTGAATTAATTTGTCGCATCTCCTATATTTATATTCTCTGTGCTAGAATAACACGACCTAGCGGAACAAGACTTAAAACAAGACTTGCTCCGGAATATCTTTTCCCGGATTGTCTCAATCTTGTAAAAACGATCATTTTGGTTTTAGTCCACCTGGCCAAAGACTCAATTGATATTTATTTTATTGTGTCGTGTTTAGATTCATTGGATTTCATGATGACTCAATATTTATGGAAATTATGGGTACTAGTATTTATTTATTATCATAAACTAAAAATTACCTCTCGTAACAAATGGTCCGCTTGTCTTACCGCTTCAGCATCAACTTTGCATTTGAATTAATTTGCCGCATCTCCTGTATTTATAGTCTCTGTGCTAGAATAACGCCACCTAGTGGAACAAGACTTAAAACAAGACTTGCACCGGAATATCTTTTCCCGGATTGTCTCAATATTGTAAAAACGATCATTTTGGTTTTAGCCCACCTGGCCAAAGACTCAATTGATATTTATTTTATTGTGTCGTCTTTGGATTCATTGGATTTCACGATGACTCAATTTTTATGGAAATCATGGGTACCTCTCATCCAGGAATTAATAATAACTATGGTTTTTACAGTATTTCGAATCAAATTTTGTCCGTGTTTGGGGTAAACTTTTTATATAATTTCATATCCATAAAGCATTCTTGATTAGGGGAGTTCAAATTATATAATGAAATGAAGGAACAAGTCCCCTCACAGGGGGAGTTAATCAAGAAAAGACAACAATAGGGTTGGGTCATTAAAATTCTTCTCAAAAACCACTGGGCCAGAAATGCTGAAACTTATGGGGAAGCATCCTAGGGTAATTTAGATTCTAATTTATTCAAATCAGGACCCCCGGGAGTTGGGCATGGCAACAATAGGGAATTAAAGTTTTTCAAAGAAATATATATAGGAAAAAAACTTTTTAAATCTTTTACTCCAGAACCACTGGGTCCGATAATCAAAAACTTTTGTGAATCTAACATCATGGGGTAGTGTAGATTATAAATTATTCAAATCATGACCCCCGGGAATTGGACGGAGGCACAAAAGGGAATCAAGCTTTTACATAATTTTCTGTAGAAATAGATAGGAAAACACTTTAAAAATCTTCTCGACGAGAACCACTGGGCCAGAAAAGCTGAAACTTATGTGGAAGCATCCTGGGGTAGTGTAGATTCTAAATTGTTTAACTCATGACTCCAAGGGTAGGGCGGGGCCACAATAGAAAACCCAATTTTTACATAGAAATATTTAGGAAAAATCTTTTAAAATCTTCTTTTCAAGAACCACTGGGTCAGAAAAACTTAATTTTATGTGAAAGCATCCTGGTGTAATGTGAATTTTAAATTGTTTAAATCAAGAGCCCTGGGGTAGGATGAGGCCACAGTTTGGAATATTTAAAAATTTTTTATAAATAAATCTTCTTCTCAAATACCACTTTGCCAGAAAAGCTAAAACTTACTTTGTATATGGAAGCATCCTGGGATAATGTAGATTTTCAATTGTCGAAATTATGACCCGTTGGGTAGGGTGGGGTCAATAGATCTGGTCAAAAACAGCATCTCTAAAGCTACTCTGGTGAGCGATGTGGCCCATGGGCCTCGTTTTAATTAAAATAGAATTTTCTGCTTTTAGTTACAGATACTTTGGTATGTTTTATTCATATAATTTTTATTTTTTCTTATTTAGCTTCTTAAGCGGATGCAAATTTTACATACCTACATACCTACAACCCTTAACACATTTTCATACGTTAGAAATAAAATGTTAAAAATTAAGTGATCAACTTACTCGATTTTTAGCTCTTCTGGTTCAGAGACCAGAAGAGCTTATGTAATAGTAAAGCGTCCGTCGTCCGTTCGTCTGTCTATCCGTCTGTCTGTCCGTCTGTCTGTAAACAATTTTTCAAAATGCTACTCCTCCTACAGTTTTGGTTTGATTTCAAAATAACGTGGCGCACAAGTAGACTATACTAAGACATAATCATTCTATTTATCGGATTTTTAGATTTCGATGAGCGGTGTTGCCGTGGTTACTAAAAATAGAAATGTTTCTGTGAATTATTTCAAATTACTACTCCTCCTACAGTTTTGGTCTGATTTCAATATAACTTGGCACTCAAGTAGACTACACTAAGATACATAATTCTGTGTATCGGTTTTTGATTTCAATGAACGGTGTTGCCGTGGTTACTAAAAATAGAAATTTCTGTGAAATTCTTTCAAAATGCTACTCCTCCCACAGTTTTATTGATTTTACTATAACTTGGCACACAAGTAAACAATGATGAGGTACATAATTCTGTGTATCGGTTTTTGATTTTGATGAACGGTGTTTCCGTGCACGTGGTTTCTAAAAATATAAATTTCTGTGAAATCTTTCAAAAGGCTATGTCTCCTATAGTTTTGGTCTGATTTCAATATAACTTGGCACACAAGTAGACTACACTAAGATACCTAATTCTGTGTATCGGTTTTTGATTTCGATGAGCGGTGTTGCTGTGGTTGCTATAAATAGAAATTTTTGTTAAATATACCCAAAATGCTACTCCAAATACAGTTTTAGTCTGATTATAATATAATGCGACATGCACCTTCTAAGAACATAAAGAGACTTAATCAATGATCATTATTCTATTTATTGCCGTTGTAAAATTTGAATTCCCAACTGCTTAAGTACTTTTCTCTTCATTTGCTTTAAGTACAAACCAGTAGAGCTTCAGTCTCGACAGAGACTTCTAGTTTTATAAGTGTCCGATTTGATGAAAACGCTGGCAGTGTTTTTAATGTACATAACAGGACAATCTTTGTCTGAATGTATTTATAGTTTTTCCTAGAAAAAATATTTTAATTTTGCAGTTATGCAAACTTAATTTGTGGTAAATTCTTGAATCTTACAGTGTATATCACTTCCTTAATGAATAGATAGGTATTAATCATACATACTGATCGATTATGTCTGTGAAATAGCCATCCCCCGAGATGTTTCATCAGTACATTTCCTTTGTCTGTAATAAAGTTCAAATCGTCTTTTCAGGTCAAACTTAATGTGTTTTGCAAAAATTCCCCTGTTCCTAGTTTACTTGCAGATTTTCAGTAAGTTTTATATAGATATTTGTGTAAAGTTTGGTCATTTCAAGTCCCAATATTTTATTTGTCTTTAAATTACAAATCTTGGCATATTCATTTAACACTTTCTTTGGTTCACGATTTGAGTAATTTGATCGTATGTATTGTACATTTATTATGTAAAGTTCTAAAATTGGATTCACAACTTATCATGTCATCGTATGCAAAGTGAAAGTAGAACGAGTATGTGTAATACATGCATATCCTTTCGTAATTAATGATGTTCTTGTTGAAATAATTGTATAAATGCTGTTGAATGAGTATGAACTGCTAGATGTTTTGTTTAAATTACATTTTTCACTTTTATTTTACCTGTACTGTGCTAACACATGTTGTAGTATTGCAGACCGTCTATTTTTCTATTTACATGGCGGCGCATTGCATTGTGGTATACTTCCGGTTTATTTTTCTCTTGATCCGCGGTATTATTTATACGTCCTTGGAGTTTTGTATAGAAGTGAAAATGTACAGTTATAAGGTAATTAATTAATTAATTATTGTTGAATGAATGAAAGTCAAGTTATTTTATGGTGAAATACTTATTATTGTTCTAATTATCTTAATGGAACTATTTTCCGTATAAGATTTTCCGTATTTTTCGTATATTCCGTAAGAATTTATACGAATTCGTAAGAATTTTGTATACGAATTTTCACAAGAGTATAAAAGGGGAGATTCTTCCGTAATTCGGGGAGTCTGCTATTTCTGATGTTAGGGTTAACATAATTATTTTGGGCTTTTAGACAAAATTGGTAATTATTTGCTAATTGTTAAATCAGTTAATTGTAATTCGGTAAATGGTTAAATTTAATTGGGGAAAAGTTTAATTTTAACAGCTTTTGGGGATTAATTTACGATCATATATCTTGATTATTTCAGGATCCGATCGTATCTGAATTTCCAGTTGTTAATAATCTTTTATTCATTGATAATTAAGTTTAATAGGTAGGTTTCAGCCATATATTTCGATAATTTCGAGATCCGGCTGTTTATTAGGATTTATTTAATATTGTGAAATTTGTCAGTAAAAAGGGTGGTTAAAAGGCCTGGATATTTTTTTTTTTTTGTTTTAAAATTGTTCATGTTGGTTTTTCAGACTCAATAAATTTATAAAACTTAAATTTCGAGTTAGAGTTGTTTACTCAGTGTTTAAAAAGGGAGTTTACTCCTGTCTTCTAGAACCACTATAGCAATACTTAAATGAGATAGTCGTTGGACGCTATCTCGCTACAATTTTTGGTGTCAGAAGTGGGATAGCCATTAAGCGCTATCCCGTTACATTTGATATGTTATCTTACTTGCGACAAAATTGCTTGCATTATCTCAAAAGCTAGTTCAACTATGAAGAGGATTACAGGTATCGTGTTGATCCTTTCTATAATTTCATTTTCTGGAGCATTATTGCTTCACGGAAACTCGAATACTTCTGCATCTTCTAATGTACATACCGATCTTGATGTGTACAAACAATTTCTTCATCTTGAAACAACTTTAAATTCAGTTTATAAAGAAATGACAGCATTGAAAGAACAAAATCTACAACAACAGAAAACATCTGAAGAACAGCATCGACGACAACAGCAATTGATAGAGACAATGAACCACACGATTCAGAACCTAGAAGCTTCATTCCAAGACGTTAGAAGTGAAAACGGTATATTGAAAGATAAACTTCACAGTCTGAATTCTACGTTCTCTCAACAAAACTATTCTAATGTCGATGATACCACAAAAGAACTAAAACTTCAGACACAGACTCTATCACTTGCAATTATGGAATTGAACAAATCTAGTTCAGATGACATCCAAACATTAAGAAATATCATCAAACTTAGAGAACAGGAAGGACCGAAAAATGTTACCTTTGTAATTAATAGCCTTAAACTTAATGATAGATACTTATCGCTTTCCCTTCTGAATGTTCAAAATAACATCTCAGCGCTAGGAGCATCACTCCAACAACAGCAAAAAACACAAACAGAACAGCATAAACTAACTCAGGTGGGAATAAAGAATCTCCAAACACGTATGTATGCAAAGGCGTTTTTATTTAATATTTATGAAATCATGTATTAATATCTTTTACCCTTTTTATAATAAGATAGTATTCTAACTACATGATATTTCATGTTGGAACTTCATATTTATATTTAGCATTTCCCAGTTATATATTTATTTGACTACAACAATAAAAATTTTGTAGTTCGTGCATCTACATTTAGCGATAAGTTTTCAGAACCATTAGGATATCCCTCATACCAACTTATATTGGTAAACAATCACATTATTTGTACTTGTTTTTATTTTCTTCAAGGTATAGATTCAACCGTTGCTTTTACAGCCGGAGTTGGAGGCAGCGATAATAGGCATTTTCACCTGGACAAACTATTATATTCCCACAGGTTATCTACCAAGTGGGAGGTGGATATAACCCTTCAACAGAATATTTACTGCCCCAAAGGGTGGACTCTATCTGATATTCTGTACCAGTGTGGCAGATGCTTATGAAACCCTTTGGGCAAATATAATGCTTAATGGTTCAGTTAAGGCAGGAGTCATGGCATTGGTTGGAGCATCATCTATTAATATCAACCAATCAGCCTCTAATCTTGTTGTCCACCAGTTACAGGTGGGGGACAGAGTCTGGATAAAAGTATTCAGAGGTAGTAATCTGTACTCGAATTTTCCAGATACAACATTTTCTGTCCTCATGATTAATTGATTATTCTAATATCGTCTCTGGTGCAGGTTACTCCTACAAGTAAAATCCTTCCTACGCTCATTATACTAGAGTATATACCTCAGATGTTACGCGGCGCCAAGTCAAAAGTACTCGCCATGAACCTCTAGCATGGTGAAGAAGTGCACGGTATAAGAAAACCAAAATTTATTAGTTGTCAAATAAAATATGTATTTATGGAGAATTTTTATATTTTCAAATAAAAATCAAATGGAGAGAAATGAGTTTTTTTATTGTTGATTTATGGACAAATGAATATGTTATCAAATGAAATGTTTTAAAGAAAGATTCTCTTCAGCGAGATAAAGATTATGTGAACTTGTAACAGCGAAAACTGCTTACATACCGTAAAATTGTTGATATTAGACTGTATTAGTGCTATAATCTCGTACTATTGATTTCAATGCTTTAAACATAAATGAAATTTGTAAGTTTAAAACAAATTGCTGGGAAAAATGAACCAAACTGCCTTATAAATTCTCTTCAAGGTAGCAGGAACTTACTTTTGAGGTTCTGTAATAATTGACGAACTCCGAGTCAGCAACCCCGGATTTTCCCAAATATGACTTAGAAAATTTGCCCTTTCCTTACCACCGGTACAAAACAGTCCCGATTTTTTAAAACTGCGGGTACATTTACTTGTTTAAATAAAAAGACCAGAAGGAGAGGAAAATTGCTTGTATCAAAACCCGGCTCTGCTATAACATATGTATTACTCCATAAGGTCATCCTTAAAAAAATGTTTGTTTGGAATTGCCGCCTGAAGGGTTTCAGACACAGGAGGGAGGGAGGGAAATAATATTTTTTTTAATTGAAAATAAATTTTAAATTTTTGATAAAAATCTCAATAAACAGTATTAAATACATTTTCTGACTTTAAAAAAGTATCTACAATCATCAAAGAAACCTAATTTTGCAATAGATCTGACACTACATTTCAGTGTTTTGTATGGTGCATATGATAAGGAGTAAACAATTGATTAAAAATCTTCCTACTTTTGGTCAATAATTTTTTTTTTCAGGAGGGGGCATTTCAATGAGGCGGGAGGCAATTCCAAACAAACAATAAATTTATTTTGGCCTAAGTTATTGTGATGTATGCAGACTCTAGGCTGACCCTCTCTTCTCTAATCAATTTAAGATAACAAGAAAATGATAATTTTAATGTATTTTGTAATACCAGGGGAAGCATTTTTGCTCTCACAAAATATTCTAATACTACGTAAAAATAGATTTTAACAATCACTCGTAATTTCTAAGCATGGATTTAATTTATCATCACGCATTTTTATAGTTTACAACCAAAACAATAATAAAGAAACAATTTATATTTATTTGCTATGCACGTAAGTCGTTATTTTTTATCAGTTCATTTCTTTAAAAAGTAAAAATTAGGATTCACCTCACTATAAGCCTAAATTAAATTCAGTTAAGTGTTTCGCAGTAATTAAGTTTTACTGTATTTGTTTAATGCAAATTTGGGATTTCAACAAAGGCGACACATTTTACGTATCGTTATTGTATATAGTAATCTAATCTAACTAATAGTAAGGCTCAAAGTTTTACTTATACTCTCTTAAATTCAGATTCTGAACTAGTGGTAGTAACAGATCTCTGTGAATTCCAGACGAGGAATGTTCTCCTTAATAATAAATTGTAAAAACTCTCATTAACTTTTTAATCGATAGGTTCAAAATCAGTGCATCTTTTAAATGAGGGTCATGTTATCTTTTATATCAAATTCATGTTTGCGAAATTCTTCTGTTTCTAGTTACCGAGTAGATCTAAAAAAATTTATTCATAGATTTTTTTTAAATCCGACATCTTATTTGCAATATAAATTTCATGTACATTATCAGAAATAAAGTCCTTCAAAAATGGAGTGGACTGCTGGTATCGTGTTGATTCTTTCTTTTATTTCCCTTTCTGGTGCATTGCTCCATGGAAACTCCAATGTCTCTGTACCCTCAAATAAACATACTGATCCAGATGTGTATAAACAACTGCTTCACCTTGAGACAAATCTGGTGTCGGTTTATAAAGAAATGGCGACATTGAAAGAACAAAACCTGCAACAAAAGAAGACATCTGAAGAACAGCAACAATTGATTCATACGCTCAACCAGACAATTCAGAGTTTAAAAAGCGATAATGGAGTCTTGAAAGGCAAACTGGATAGTCTAAATTCTACCTGTCAATTCTGTCAACAAAATTATTCTAATGTCGACGATACCACAAAAGAACTAAAACTGCAGACTCTATCACTTGCAATTATGGAACTGAACAAAACTAGTTCGGAGGACATCCAAACATTAAGAAATATCATCAGAACTAGAGAACAGGAAGTACCGAAAAATATTACCTCTGTCGTCAACAGCCTTACAATGAATGATAGATATATATCGCTCTCCCTTTTGGATGTTCAAAATAACATTACAGCGCTAGGATCATCACTCCAACAACAGCAGAAGACACAAACGGAACAACATAAACTAACGCAGGCGGGAATTCAAAATCTAACTTTTTCACTAAATAATAGCACAACAAATCTGAGATCTTCTCTTTCCGACCTTAAAACACGTATGTATGCAAAAGCGCTACTATTTATGCAACTATAAAGCTTAATTTCTTATATAATGTAAAAACTTGCTGGTATATTCCTGACTTTATGTTTTAACAACCCTACCAACGAAAATAACTAACAATTACATCTATATTTAGCGATAAGACTTGCAATAAAGAAGATGGGGGGAACAAGGCGGGCAGAATGCCTATAGCGTCCGATATTGAGAAATCGTATTCAATATGTGAATTGAGTATTTCAATTAACTTCTTATTATTGAAATTTTTGAAATTATAAGAAAAAAATCTTTTCTGAGAAAAAAAAAATCTCTTAAAAAAATTCTTTCATAAAAATAAATAGATGGTATTCGTGGGCTTCGAACCCAAGCAATAAAAATCCGACGTATCAATAGCAGCTAACGCGTTAACCACTATATGCTACATCACTCGTGGTGATTTTGGGCATTTAAATCATGTTTGTGATAGAATAAAGCGCATTGAAGTGGTAAAATTTTCCATTTGGGTGAAACGTTCTGAGCCATGCTTTGACCGTCAATTATAACATAACGACACGCCCATTTCTTTAGAAACGAAAAAGAAATATTCGTCGTAATGTTTTAGGGCACCCCACTTTCCGCGACAAGCAACTTGAGTTACACTAAATTGAAGATTTTTAAATAAAAAAAAACTATATAGAGAGTCCCCGCTTTTGTAAAACACGCATTGCAACGAATTTGTACATAAATATGATTATATTATGTTTATAGGAGTTAGCATAACACATGTATCGGTCGAACACGTGCTTACTCGGTGTTTATGCAGACCGTCAATTTGATTGGCTACTATATTTATGGAATACCTGTTCTACAGGTATTCGATTGAATCATTTGACCGATTTTTCTTTTCTAAAGAAATGGGCGTGTCTTAAGATAGCTCAAAACGTTCCATCCAAACGGAAAATTTTACCACTTCAATGCGCTTCATTGTATGACCCGCGACTTAATGGACTTGAAGTATTTCTCAGAAAGATGCGAATGTTGTGTCATAAAAGTGTACTTTTAAGGTATAGTGGGTCTTCGCTCCATGTTTTTGTAAACCAAAAAATGTGTATTTTATTGCAAACTTTTAGGATCATCTTTCAAAAAAATGGAGCGAAGACCCACTCGTATTGAAAAATTTTGTTAAACTACGAGAAAATGATCGTTTTTGTTCTTTTTAGTGTGTGTAAGCTTTTTCATAGGCAAATATTTTCTGTTTTTGTGAGATTTTTGTAAATTGTAGAGATTTTACATAAAGAATGCTTTAATATTAAATGAAATTTCAAATATAATTTGGATTTAATTGAGATTAAAATTTTCACTTCTTATCTATCGCACTATAGGCACTTCGCCGGCCTTACCCTCCCCCCCCCCTTCATCTTCTTTTCAGAATTGCTAGAAAATCCTTAATAAACAATGCTGCTTAAAAAGAAATTTCATGGTGCCATACATCTTTTGTAAAATGTTGTAGTCTCTGGTTGAACAGCATAAGACTCTTTAATCACCTTTATTACCAGAGGATTACTCTGAAAAACGGAAAGTGTCGAACACTTTTGTAAACGATCTTCAAAAATGATTTTAAAAAGTATCTATATGAGGGCCGTTCCAAAATTACGCGGAATTGTTGCACAGAAAAAAATATTTGACGACATTCTCAGTCATGGGGCAAAATGTCACACATAATATAAAAGAATCTTTACTTATATGGTCTTCAAATTTCATATTAAAATGTTGTTATTAATTGATATCAATTTTGGTTGATTTATCAGGACATATTATTAAGTCATGGAGCAGCTAAATCTTCGACGTCACGGACATTCTAAAAATAACATGAACTTGCATGTTCTCAACATTTTCCCAAGAGTTCATGTACAGTTTTACCTACGTTATCTACTCAACATCCATACACCATTTCTTGTTAAGCTTTAACTCTATTAAAAATAGTAAAGCATTTTTTTTATGTTTTGAAACTAAAATCTGCAGGTATTTATGGAATAAAGTGTGATTGGTCACTCTCAATTACGTTCTTTACAGTCCTGATTATAAAGTTTTCGTTGATTATCTTCCAGTCCTCCCGTATAGCCTTTTTATAGAGGTCTAACGGTCTAAAATTCCAATTTGCTATTTGTAAACAAATGTCCCGAATACCCTGGTTTACTACACGTTTTATTATGCATATTTTGGATATATGTTGGCGATATCTCGAGCATTTCACATAATTTAACAAAAGTTTGGTGCTCCGTCAATTCAGGAGACGTCATTTTCACAGTCGTTTTCACAGGAATTGCATCGGAGAAAAATCACTTTATTTCTGTCAGTACTTCAAATATCAAGTCAGAAATCTAAATACATATTAATAGAGCAATATAAAGATACATTTTTGAAAAATTGTCGAAAAATATCGCAAATTATAGAAAATTAATGAGTAAAATTTTAGATTCCGCATGCTTTTATTTTAAATTTTTTGTCGTGCTCTGTACCTCTCCATCGGTGATATCAACAAAGATGAATTTTCAAAATACAGAAATTTTGCCCCCTAAATTTATTGAAATCTTTAAGATACATATTTCTGTGAAATTTTATAACTATATGACGTCTGTAAGAGTAAATATTAGCAGAGTCCGCGTAATTTTGGACGGCCCTCGCATTAGTAAATTAAACAATTTTCCTGTTACGTTTCACTTTAATTGGTAATCGATTGTATTTTTTTTCTTTTTCAAGGTCTAGAGACAACCGTTGCTTTTACAGCTGGGGTCGGATCCGGTGATAACAAAGTATTTTCTCCTGGACAAACAGTTATTTTCAGGCAAGTTATCTACCAGGTGGGAGGAGGATATAACCCTACAACAGGAATATTTACCGCCCCGAAGGCTGGACTGTATCTTATATTCTGTACTAATGTGGCAGCATACCATGAAACTTTCTGGACGAAAATAATGATTAATGGTTCAGGAAAGGCAGGAGTCATGGCTTATCTGAATGGGTCTGTTACTGTCTACCTGTCAGCCTCCAACTTTGTTGTCCACCAGTTACAGGTTGGAGACAGGGTCTGGATAGAAGTAATCAGTGGAAATCATCTGTACTCATCTTATTCAGATACAACATTTTCTCTCATCATGATCAATGGATCATTGTAATATCGTTTCTGGTGCAGTATATAAGATAACCAGAAGTAAACATTTTTCGAATAAAATTTATTTGTATTTGTCAATTATGTCAAATATTTTCATATGAAAATTAAATGGAAAGAAACGAGTTTTTTTTACTAATATATACAAATGGATATGTTATCAACTGATATGTTTTAAAGAATGATTCTTTTCAGTGCGATAATATTGTGTAAACCTGTAACAACTAAATATGCATATAATACTGCTATATGTAGAAACGAACAGTATTCAAGATTAAAAGTTCATAAAACAATACGAGACAGCAGCAGAGCAAACACAGACCCCCAAAACATCAAAGGGGAGATCAGGTGCCATGGAGGAGCGAGCATCCCCTGCCGACCGGTCACATCCGCCGTGTGCTCCTTGTCATGAGCGGGAAATAACGGAAAAATCCGTCGTCAATTCAGTGTATAATAATGGACTAACAATTAGTATGAAAAATGTCAGTCAGCATTTGACTCAATGATAAATTGTATTTGCTGACAAGGTTATTGTATCGACCATAGAACTTACGAAATGATGACTTTGAACAAGACTGCTGATATTCTTGTTTCACCAACTTATTTGTCAATAATTTACCTCGTTTTAGAAATTGTTCATACGTAGAGCATTCCCGCCTACATTTTCCACCCTTTTAATTCAATATAAATGGCAATTTGGCCATAAAATCTTTGTTTAATACAAAGAACAGTTCAATGGTAATTGATGAATTGTCAAAATACCAGCGCTAAATAGTAAATCATCCATAATTCCAGTTGTTGAAAAAAGAGGGGTAGACGACATTTTCCATTGAAATCGAACTTTCAAAGCATCATCATATTTTAGAATAGCCTAGTCTTGGATATAATAAAATATTTCTAATATCTTTTCTTATGTTTTAGGCAAATAAATAAACCATAAATATATAAATAAAATATAATGTTTCAGTTGTAAATCGCTTTGAAATTAGTGGAAAATAAGCGTTTTTGTCATTTTTTGTCAATAAACATATCCCCCCCCCCCCTCATGACAAGCAAAAAGATTTGGTATGAATTTGTGAAATAACAGTTCATATTACTTTAAAAAAAAAATTGTGTCACTGGGTATGTTTTAAAAATATTTTCCGTTAATTTCTATAGTGAAAAACACAAGTTTTACCAGTCTTAGAGTTATCTCTCTTTGTTTTCCCAAATAAGTAATGTTTTATGAAAATTCATATAATTATCTATTAAAAAAATATTTAAAAAATCATCGAATATGTTAACTTTTGAAAATTAACTTGGAGGTAGGCGGGAGAACAATGCTTTCGTTTGCACTTCTTTTCTCTAATTTCGTCATGGATTGCTTCATCAACGAATCGATCAGTTAAAGTTGAATGTATATCTGTTTTTACATGAGCATTTTAAAATATTATTTTCAAATTGACTGCTAATTAAATGAACATCAATTTTTTTTAATTGCCATGTGAATAACCACCGATCCCACGGAATGTTTTATCCTGTACATATTCTTTATTCAAGATGATCTTCAGGTTGTCTTTTCAAATCAAACTGATTATGCCTTGCTAAATTCTTCTGTTTCTAGTTAGTTTAGGATTTTAAAATTAATTTATACTCTTTTTTACTGTGTTATCTTACTTGTAAAGAACTTGCTTGCGTTATTCATGTATCTCAAAAAGTCGATCAACTATGGCATGGCTTACAGGCATTGTGTTGATCCTATCTATTATTTCATTTTCTGGAGCATTGCTTCATGGAAACTCGAATACTTCTGCATCTTCTAACGTACATACCGATCTTGATGTGTACAAGCAACTTCTTCATCTTGAAACAACTTTAAATTCAGTTTATAAGGAAATGACAGCATTGAAAGAACAAAATCTGCAACAACAGAAAACCTTTGAAGAACAGCATCGACAACAACAGAAATTAATAGAGTCGCTGAACAACACGATTCAGCACCTAGAAGCTTCATTTCAAGAAGTTAAAAGTGAAAACGGTATATTGAAAGATAAACTACTCAGCCTGAATTCTACTTTCTATCGACAAAATTATTCTAATGTCGATGATATCACAAAAGAACTAAAACTACAGACACAGAATCTATCACTTGCAATTATGGAATTGAACAAATCTAGTTCGGAGGACATCCAAACATTAAGAAATATTTTTCAAAGGAGAGAGCAGGAAGTGCCGAAAAATATAACCTCTGTCGTTAATACCCTTAAAATGAATGATAGATATATATCCCTCTCCTTTTTGGATGTTCAAAATAATATCACAGCGCTAGGACTGTTACTACAACAACAACAGAAAACACAAACGGAACAACATAAACTAACGCAGGCGGGAATACAAAATCTCACTTATTCACTGAACAACAGCACAGCAATAACGCAGGCAGGAATTCAAAATCTCACTTTTTTATTGAACAGCAGTACGACAAAATTAAGTTCTTCTCTTTCCGATCTTAAAACACGTATGTATGCAAAGGCGTTACTTTAATATCTATAATATTTTCAAGTTTAATTTTTATGCCCACGTATACGAAGTTTCGGGGGTATATAGTTTTTGTCGTTTGTATTCCTTGTGACAAGACCTTTCTTTGGGTACCACCAAATTTGACCTTTGACCTTGGAATTTGACCCACTTTTAAATGAAAATTTTAAACTTTTACTTTGGTCATATCTTTTGAACAGTAGACACCAGGACATTTAAACTTCATATATATATATTATTTGTTGAAAGACCTTTCATTAGATACCAACAACCTTGACCCTTTGACCTAGACCTTATAGATTTCCCTTCTTGTGAAAAAACATTAACCTTTAACATTTAAAGGGTTGGTGGAGCTAGTGCTTTCATACTTTACATATTTAATATTTGTGACAAGACCTTTGATTTGATAATGAAAACTTTGACCCTTTACCCTGACCTTGGAGTTTGACCTTTCTTTTTAAAAAAAGTTTAATCTTGTCCATGACTTCTGAACGGTTAAGGATAAGGCTTCCATACTTTACATATGTATTCTATGTGGCAAGATCTTTCATTGGATACCAATTACCTTGACCTTTTGACCATGACCTTGAAGATTTTTGTACTTATTGAAAAAAAACTTAACTTTGGCATACTTTAAAATTTCACAATTGTTTTCCAGTGAGAATACCCTACGTTTGGTACTAATTAATTAAATTTGCATTAAGAAAAGTTTAATCTTTGCTATGTTGCCATATGGGGGCATCAGTGTTTCACAAACACGTCTTGTTTATATAATTTATAATAATCTTGCTAGTATTTATTCCCGACAATATATTTATGCTGAGTTTTCCCAGATTTAAACAACTCTGCCAACAAAAAATAAGTACAATGTAACAGTATAACATCTATATTCAACGATAAGACTTACAATAAGTTTTCAGAATTATCAAAGCAATATGAGCTGCAACTTTGAAGTCGGAATTTTTTTATTGCAAAATTGTAAATAACTAATTCAAAGACAGAAAAAATAACGTTAATAAACTTCTGTTCATTTGTGCGATGGAAGAACTATTTATAAGCTTTGGTTGAATCAAAATTACATTATTGTCATCCTGTACAATAATGATTTCTTATATAAAACTGTATATGGGGTTGTACTGTTGATCACTAAATTTCGTGACACCTTATTTGCGCTAGATAGGCATTGCCTCTTTATGAGCAAGACAAAATTTTCACGAATTATAGTGATTGCTTTTAATTATATAATCCATAGAAATACTAATATACGCGAGAATCGTATTTTCACGAGCACTTTGTCTCGCGAAATTACGTGAAAATAAAGTTCTAGCAAATAAAAAGTGATTTACAGTATAAAAAAGTCTTACTTCTGCTTTATTTTAGTCGAATTGATCGTAAAGGTTTAAGTTGCGTACAAATTAATCATAATAACAGATTTTAACAGCAAAATAGAATTTTCAAAAATGCAGCTCATATTGCTTTAAAATATCCCTCAAATACAATGTTTAATACTTAAACAGAAATGTCATGGTGCCATACAAGCTTCGTAAAGTATTGCCATTTTAAAACTTTGGAATTACCTCAATGTAAAGAGAGGATCACTCTGAAACTGAAGGTGTCGTACAATTTTGTAGATGATTTTAAAATTATTTTGAATTGTATATTACGCAATATTTCTATGAAGTTTTACTTTAGTTGGTAATAAATTGTTTTTTTGTTTTGTTTTTTTTTTTTTCTTAAAGGTTTTGAGACAAGCGTTGCTTTTACAGCGGGAGTAAGATCCAGTGATACTCAAGTATTTTCGCCTGGACAAACTGTTATATTCAAACAGATTATCTACCAAGTGGGAGGAGGATATAACCCTACAACAGGAGTGTTTACTGTCCCAAAGACTGGACTGTATCTTATATTCTGTACTAATGTGGCATATTACAAAGAAACTTTCTGGACGAAAATAATGATAAATGGATCGGTTAAGGCAGGAGTCATGGCTTATTTGAATGGGTCTCTTACTGTCTACCTCTCTGCCTCCAACCTTGTTGTCCACCAGTTACAGGTGGGGGACAGGGTCTGGATACAAGTAGACACAGGTACTCACCTGTATTCATATATTCCAGATACAACCTTTTCTGCGGTCATGATTAATGGATCAGTCTAACATCGTCATTGATGCATGGTATAAAAAACAGAGGTGAAAAGTGGTCTAATAAAATTTGTAATTGTATATTATCTTAAATATTTTCACCAAAAAAAAATTAAATGGAGAGAAACGAGTTTTGTTTTTTGATTTTAATTTATACAAATGAATACTAGTATTTTATCAAATGGTATGATTTAGGGTAGTCTGATCCTCAGAGAAATTCAGGTGTAGAATCTTTGAAAATGTCTTTAAATTCTCAAAGTACTGTGTATTATCCCACAGTAATTCCTCAAACTTCATATAAAGTTGATCACATTACACAGGAAAAATTACTAGTATATAGGTCCCTTGACATTTTCTAATTCAAAATTAATCAATATCTACATTTTAGAATGAATTATCATAAGTTACCAGACAGAAGAAAATTGCATTATTTTTATAGTCATATAATTACTTATACTTACTTAAGTTTCTTCTGTTTACTTCAATCATTTCATAATGCGAGGGGTAAAAAGCCTTTTCTATCAATGCAAAATGCCATAAACAACTTCTAATTTCATATCATGCTTATTAACATTCGATATCTAAGGCTAGGTTGGAGAAAACTCAGTTTCTTTAAATATATAGTTTAAAAGACCGTATCTAAGAACTTAAAAAACAATGAATTACACAGAGATGCATAAAATGAAAAATGTTGCATGAAAAGATTACAATTTCAAGCTTTATCTTTTATAAAATGCCTTTTGAATTGAACTATAAAAATATAGATTAAAGAGTTATCCTTCCTGGCGGAGGATCGGATACCCTTGAACCATGATTCTCTTCAGTGCGATAAAGATTGCGTGAACATGCAACAGCAAAATATGCTTATAATATTTTGATATACTCAGGGACCTATATACTAGCATAGTAATATGGTAACCTAGTATATAGGTCCTTGATATACTATATACACTGCAGAAGTATTATAATCTCATACTTTTGAGTTCAATTCTTTATACTTAAATGAAATTTGTATGCTTAATAATAGACATTTTGGAAATAAATGAACCAAGCTACTTGAAAATTCCTTTTAAGGTTGAGGAATTTATCCATGAGGCTCTGTAATACATGTTGTTAACAACGCTTAGATTTCTCAAATATAAGTTGTCTCAGAAATTTTGCGTTTTTATTGCATGTAAAAATTGAGGCTCCTAAATCATTGTTTTCCCTTGAACTCGGACTTATTTTGAGATTTTAGTTAAACGTGTTTGCCGCCAACTTATTTGAAGATCTGGTCAATAAAGGCATCTGAGAATATCCAAATATTAGTAAAGAGTAGCCGCAAGTATCCTAAACTAACGTTTCACAGGTATATTGTAAAACTATTGTTACAAAAGATTACACCCGATGGTATAAAAACAAAAATTTCACAATTGTTATGTAACAATGAGCGGGTTTGTTGAAATCCGTGGGAAAATCAACTTATTTTTCAGTAGCCAATGGAAAGATTGATCGTACTTGAAGCATGTTCTTGAGTATCGAATATGTTAGGAGATATAAAAACCATATGCAGATGATGTACTTCGTAAATGAGGAAAATAACCATTGAAAAAGCTGAAGCCGTCTTGCTTGTCAAATAATTTAGGCCCAACTGTAAGTTGCCATTTGTCGTCTTTAGTCAGGAAAACTTCATAATATGAAAGGATGGTGACAGACTCTGTGGTGTCATTGAATCGCCATCTTCAGTTCATTCCATCAATTAAAAAATAACTAAAATTCGTTGACATAATTAAAATTGATGATTTTATTTGGTATAATAAGCGCGTGCATTTATGGATTGAAGAAGCAACTGATCGTTATGACATAACATCTAGAATAGAGGCGGGGGTAATATTAAATTATTTGAGTAATTAATATGGGCATAAACTTTGTTGAGTGTTTTCAACACGGATAAGGCAAAAGGTACCTACGACCAATGATACATTGATACTGATTGACCTTTTTCTTTCAAACAATTTGTTTAATTCTCAAACATCTCTCACAGTTAATACTAATTAACGATATCAATACACTGTATTTCTTTTAAATATTTATCTTTTTAAAGTTACTACTATAATATATATAGGAGAATTCATTAAAACAAATCTTTTGTATTATTTTTTTAAATGTTCCATGAACATACATGTATGTCCACTGAAAACAAGTGTACTCTGCAATTTGGAAGAATTCTGTCTTTCTTTCTCGGTGTTCCGTCTTCACTGGGAGGGATACTCCATTTTGTACTGTTTTATAGCGCTATAATATTATTTTAAATTTGTGTGTTCATGGCAAATAACATTCAGTACAGTGAACTTGGTACGAGAGAATTCAGAACAACAGTACGTTGTATTACTGGAGAATGTTTTTGAAATTGATACAGAATTTTTACAATCATTTTTTTTTAGATGTGTAAACGTTCCAAACAGCAGCAACCTTTGTGCCTGGCTAATATCCTTTTCTACTGAAGACCATGTCGTCTGCCACTAGGAATTCTGTTTTTGTTATGTTTCTTTTTAACCTCTTTGGTACCCGTTGCAGTTTCCTCTACATATGCTAACCCCTTTTCCTTGTAATGACCTTCATCCCTATCAGAAGTGAGTTGCTCTTTAGACATTTTCTTCTGGTTGGCTGGCGTATTGTTGTCACTGTGCTCAATAATTAAAATATTGTATGAATTTGTTTTGCCGATGGACATCAGAGGCCGTTTTTGTTTTGGGACCTGGAAACATTTTCGGATCTCTTTTGATGACTTTGGGATGCTCAATAATGGAGGAAGTATTTTAGGGGATGCTAGAGTGCGTGTTGTCGTTTTCTTCTCATATACTGCCTGTCCATATATTGGTGGTAACTTACATGTCGTCTGGTTTGGATCTGACGCACTAGAACATGTTTCCAGGCGGGTCTGCTTTTTGGCGGTTTGGATTTCTGGCATTTTGCAGACACTTTTGCTTTGATGTAAAAAATGGTTTACTTCAGATTTCATTGGTAGACACGACTGAATTTGTGGAAGTTTAACTCCGTTGTGAAGTCCGTTTACAGAGTGTGAAAAAAATGGTGGTGAATCAGAACTTCCGCTTGATCCATGGATTTGCAAATGTGAACATCCATCATTAAGAGCGAAATCTTTTCCTTGGCTTAAAAGTCCGCTTTGACTTTCTTTGTGGGCTTTCTCTGATATGATGTCACTGACTTTGGGTTTTCTGAAAATCTTTTCAATTTCCTGAAGTAGCCCCATTCCGTTTTGGCTTTGTTCTTTTCTACTTGCATATGCATGATTCTTTTCAGCAGCTTTTCTTATCTCACTTTCATCATGCAGTTTCTTTTTGCTACCCATGCATACAAAGTTTTGCTGGTTAACCGCTGGTAGGTCCACACGCTCCACGTTTCCTTGTGGGAACAAATTTTCTTTTCTTTGAATGTTTTCTTCCTCCATTCCTGAAGATCTGTAACATCGCATTCGTTCTCGACAAATTTCTCGGATATGTCCAGAGAGTTCATCAACTGACAGAGAGACTTCTGGACCATGAGAGCTCAGGTCAGACTTCATCTGTTCACAAATATTTTTCAGTTTGACGCATTCTTCCTGAAGAGTTGAAAGTTTCTCCTCCGCAAACTTCTGCCAGCATACTCCATCGTCTTCTTTATATCCCAGCAATTCCTTTTCAAGACTTCTTTTTTCGTGGATATTTTCACTGCAGAGATTAACCCAGTGTCTACAATAGAATCCAAATCAAAATTGATATACATTTACATCACACTAGCTATTTGGTATATATATATATATATATATGTCAAAACCTAAGTCCCCATCCTATTTTCCTGATAATAGAAATCGTTTCGAAAAATGTCGTACTGAAAATAGGTCTATTTTTTATGTCTTTTTTACAGGCTTATGGAGATGGGATATACATTGATATAACTCACAGAATATAATTAATCTTACCGTAATAGTGTGTCATTTTGTATCTTTCTAACGGCATCGGGGGTGGATTTTCTTGGTATTCCAGCTGCAGTTAGAAATACATGTACAGTGAAACTATCTAATATGGCATCGGAATAGAATGCACAAGGGTAATATTTGTCAAATCAGGGGTGTAGGGAAAGGATTTAAGAAAAAGTGGCAAAGTATAAAGTGAATCGGTATTTAAGAGTGATTCCATGTTAGCCCGTTTTACACAACTGTTTGCCCACACGTTCAATCTTGACTCAGTACGTTTTCTTGTCAACAATCGATTCTTAGAAGCAACATCTTAAATCATCGATTATATATATTTTTTATTCAATTGAATCCATGTGTTGATTAAATCTCAATTTAAATGATTTTAATTACCCTCATTAGACAAGAAATATCTCAGCTTAATCATTGTGTCATCATACACTTTATCTTCTGGAATAACGTCTAATTCTTCTCTGACAAAGCTAAAATAAATTCATCATCATTCAATTTAATTAACAGAGAAAGAAAGAGAGAGAAAATTGTGAAGGGATTATTATTACACTGTACCTAGAAAGCTGAATGTCGAGCTCAGCAGAAGAGTGGCCCATCATCTTTGAAGTGGATGACTTATTTCCTACAATATAATACATGCAAACTGTGCTAAAACATGCAATTGCAACTTAAATTTGACAAAACATAAAATCACGTCCTTGAAAAAATAAGTACAACACTTACCGTTATCGGATTTAATTTCAATCTGCATTCCAGGTTCAGCCTCATAATTTTCATCCTCGCATATTGTATAAAGGCTAAAAAAAAAAGAAAGAAAAGAAACGTGTTACTATTATCAAACAGTAATGACTCCACTTTGAAAAATGAATAATATATGTCTTAAAAATTGAAAGAGTGGGAAATATACCCAGAACTGTTGAAGTTTCTCTGTTTCTCGCATTCGGTCGTGTCTGCTAAAAGTACTGAATGTCCTAAATGGATACGAATGATTTTTTTAAACAAAACTCTAAAATGCAATTCGTATAAATATCAGTACACATAATGAAAGATGTAAATATACCATTATCCAGCATCTTGAAATATCTTTGGTGAATTTCCTCTTCATCTTCGTATATTCTTTCTTCACAGATCGTCGGAAGTCTAAAAATATCCAAACACACCCACAGTTGAATTATATGTATATCAATAAATAAATAATAATTGCTATCAATGATTAAAAAAACTATTGTATATAATACTTACGAATAGCTAAAATCCATGATTTCTACGTCTACAGAATCAATGTCAATCCATTGTGACGTCACAAATACAATGACGTAACAATGCTACAAGGAACATTATAATTCTGGATGGATGCCGTGCATTGTTAAAATTTCCGTATTTTTTCTACACGTTTTTTTTTTAATTAAAAAAAACTGTATCATAAAATTAAATTGCATATCATATATATATTAATAGTTTAAATAAATAATTCTTTTTCAATACTATAGTAGCACTCATGCACTTGCATATGAAAACGGTAGAAAAAGAGAAAATATGTAAACTTCCAGTTTCACATAATTTAGGTTATATTGTGGGCCTTTTATCTATCAAGTTAAAATTTTGAATCATTTTGAGGCCAACGGAACGAATAGATGACTGTACAATGTTTTATTATGTAAACCAGCGGTTCCATTAATCATATAAAAGAAGAGTAAATATGCAAAAATATTGTATATATCACTTTTCGATGTAATGAATACCATGACTCCCCAACACCCCTCTCTCTCTCTCTCTCTCTCTCTCTCTCTCTCTCTCTCTCTCTCTCTCTCTCTCTCTCTCTCTCTATTGATAAGATTTTTGGTCTGAGTTAAGCATCAACTATTTTAAAGGATTATATTCTCCGAAATTTCAATCTTCGACTATATTTTAACAAAAGTAATTTTAGATGATGGGGGAGTTTGTGTTGGTTTACTGTAAATCATAATCATTTCAACAAAAATAAGAAAAAAAGTATCTATTAAATATTAATCTATAACCATGGAGAGAGAGAGAGATAGGAGAGAGAGAGAGAGAGAGTTTCCAAAGTACATGTTGCATTTCACAGCATTACTATTTCCTGACGAGGATGACATCACCATGTCACTCAAAAGGTCATCCTGGGTAATATTTAAACAGCAGACAGTATCAGCAGACGATACATTGTTTTCCCCCTCATTTGGTAACACCAGCATACATCACCATGAACTTCTCTCGCCTATTTACAGGTTTATGTTTAACTCATCTGCTCGTTTGTTCAATATGGTAAGTGAATTTTAAATTATTCAATATTGTTTGCATTCGATTTTAAGATTCAAAAATTTTGTCGATTGTATATTTTAAGTTCGTTTATTATCTATACTTCTTTGATAATTTATAGAGATACTTTCTAAGGCTGACTTTACATTTTAACTTCATAAGAAAAAGAATTATTTACATTTTATTTCATCGTCAAAAAAAATTTCTTCATAAAATAATGATTAAAATTAAGATTATTTAAGAGGCTTTATAAAACGCATTGAGTTGTCAGAGAAGATATATATATCTTTGGTATAGTACTTAATTTATATTTCCTAGAGCAAACCCATAATACAGTTAAAATGAAAATCATTCAACAGAGGGTGTCCAACAAGCTTACAAAAGTATTGAAATCGTTTTTACAAGTACAGTATAATATGTTTTTGTTCAATGTATTACACTTAATTAAGTTATAGAAATTCAAAGTTTTGAATTTCTTAAATTGTTAAACTTAAATCTAACATTAGTAACCAAAATAATTTTCTGTAGTCTAGCTCTTTTACATGTTATGGGAATAGTTGAGATAAAATTTCCCTGAATTTTAGAAAGTCCAAGTTCAGTAACTATATATTTTCAATCGAAAATCGATTGATGCTATAATCACGGATTCTGACTGGATAGCCCCCACCCCCACCCACCCTTCCAATCGGATGGAAATTAATATTTCATCAAACAGAAGGGTACGAAATGAAAACTTTAAAGTATTTTTTTAATTACATATTTACATGCACTTAAGTTTCCCCCAACACGCCTTATAAACCTTTGAAAGGAATGAACATATTCTAATGGAATTTAGACGGAATGTGGATAGCGTATATTAGGACATTGTTTTAGTGTTTACGGCGTCATGCCGGAGTATACCAGCTTCATTCACATCGATTTGAACTTAAGTATCTCACGGTCCTTCTTACAAGTTCAAGATACCTCCACTTTTGGATGACGAATACTAAAGAGTTACCATTGACTGTGCATGTCGAAATGACTGGGTGGGTTCTAAAGTACTTAACTCATAATTTTCAGCGCATGTACATCCAGGTTCCTCAAGAAAAAAAAAATCTTTTAAATAAACGATTTTAAAATGTTCCTGTAAAGTTCCTTAAAAAAACACCTTTTTGTCTTCCGTTATGCAATTTTCAATGTTTATACTACATGCAGTAATATGCAAATCTCTTTTTGATTTTTTTTAAATAAATTCTATAATTGTCATTTTAGTTCAATTATTATTTATTTATTTTGGATTTTTCGGTGGTGGAGGGATGGAGGCAGTTTGTTTGTTTTTACAATTTAATAATGATAAAAATCATAAAAAGAACATTCAAAATATACACTTACATATCTCTTTCCTTACACGCATACACAGTACATATCTCTTTCCTTGAGTTCACGTTTATCAATATAAAAATTAAGATAAAAAATCAGATATAGAAGATTTTTTTTCTTACGGAAGTCAGGTCCCAATGAAAACTTTTATTTTGGGCTTTACAAATAAAGTAATTAAAAGACTCGTGGCTTGCGTTGAAGGAAAACTGAACGTGATACAAGAGCAAGTTTAATTAAATGAATACATAAATGCATAAAGTTTTATCTAAATTTCTTTGAACCCCTTTTGAAAAAATTAAATTAACACATTATTTTATAAACATGGCTTTCAGCTCATCAACAGAATTGCTGATCTTCAACCCTTTTCCCAAAAAAATACGATTTTTGTTGGATGGTGTAATAAAGTTTTAAATTTTTCTTTAACGTATTATTCAAATAATAATATGAAGAAAAAAACTGAAGCATATTTTTTTGTGTGGAGAATGTAAGAAATCGTAAGACATTTCAAAAAGATCGATGAATTTTCCTGAGTGACATTTTAGCTTTTTTTAAGGAGTCGGCGCATTGCCAAATTAAAAGAATAATTGATACATGTATATTGATCCAATAAATTTCTTTATCTTCCTAGTGATATACAGGAGGGCGTAGAAGAAGAGGGTTCTGGTACCGTGGTCACACATACAGACACACACACAGACAACGTTCCGGTGATAGACGAAGACCTTGTAACGACTCAGGCTCCAAAACAAAACCATGATCTAGCTAAACAGGAATTAGGTATTTCTTCTGTTGATTTTTTTATGTACATTTAAAATCAGCGACCCCCTCATATCCACCCAAGACAACGCAATCTCGATCTTCTCTTTGAAGGGGGGGGGGTGTTGGTGTTGGTTACTTAGAAATGTATTTAGCGCTATGTAGGTTCATGGAAATCCAAAGGCGATTGCTTTCTATATAAATACACCTTTTTATTCTAACCGAATAAAATTAGTACATTAACAATTATAATAAGAAACAAAATGATATGTAATATGTTTCATTGTGCAAAATGTTTAAATTCTTGGTTTAAACTACACTTTCACGAATTTAGATGCTATCTCAGTTGTACGTACCAGACTAATTCAAATGAAAAGCTAAAATGGGGGGATGAAGACTGCATGGGGTACACCAAGCTTCAATCATTCAAATTTTGTCTTTAATTTAAAAAAAACGTATTTTGATCTTTAGGTAATGCATGTTTATAGCTATACATCGAAAAAAAGTTTAAAACCTAGGTCAACCTCTCCCATTTTCTGGAAACACTTGTCACTGTCCACCAATTAAAACGGACATCACTTCCTTATAGACTACAAATACAAAAAAGACCAATAAAACTAAGTTCTTCTGAGTAATGTACACGCAGAACACTCTATCGGATTACATATTGCACTGGAAATCCCACCAGCTGCTGGACAAAGGATGTTCAACTCTCGTGTGTATCCGGTATTCAGAGGGTCATTGTTTTCATTTGTATTCAATGAGGGGAAATTGACGTAGCCACTCCTTTCATTTAACTAATTCTTATTCTTTAAAAGTAGGAAAACAAAATAATCATAAATAAATGGATGAAAGACTGATAAATTTGGTTCATTCATATTAAGTACACTGACACTGTTACAGGACATTTTCAAATGGCTTAAATTCCAAAATTGTATATAATAAGGCATCCTCATGTTAACTATATTTAAAATATCAAAACAGGTGATGGGGGTCTGAATATTGATGCTAATGTTCAATTAAAAATGCACCGCCAACTGCCCCATTACTCTATAATATGGTGTTAGGATCAAGTCCGCAAACCTATTACCGATATTTCAGATTGGGTAAGGAGAGGGTTTAACCAAATAATTTCAATCATGAGGCGGGGGGGGGGGGGGGCACTACCACGTTAAAATTAATCATTGTTGAGAATAAAGTATTGGGGCTCCCCATGTTCCATCGTTCCTACGCTTATATAAATTGACGCCAATCATTCCATCTTTCTTTATATTGTTGTGCCTGCATGAATATTTTATAGGCAATTTCTCTATAGAACTTAGAATGATTGTTTACATTTTGTATGGCGATTGTCCGTAGTTATGCTGATTAATTACGAGTTACTGAACTTTAAGAGCGTCCTTAGAATTATCAAATTGTATTTAAAGTCTTATAATATAGTCAAGAAAAGAAATTCTCTTGTGAATTATTACCGTTATTTTATTGGATGCTTACTGGAAATGGCTTTTAGACACTAATTGTAGATCCAGAATGGTATAAAATACGGATCTCCGGATAAGTTGCTACATGCGCCGACATACCTGTACACTTTCTTTACAGAACTTTATAAATAAGACGTCTGGATTAATTTAGAATAAAAATCATAGATTAATTAACGAGTTTTATAGATGTTGTATTAATAAATAAAATAAAGTATTCAAGTACATTGATTAAAGAATAGTTTTTGAAGTTTTACAAATGCATATGACGTAGACGTTGCACCATTGCGTCAAGGTATAAAAGACGAGATTTTGAAAGTGCGTTTGTCAGAATTCCGCTTACAGTTCCACTTTACACAGCACCGTGCACCTGATCCGAGGCATTTATATAAAGTAAGAATTTTAAAGTATTAAGATATTTTGAAATAGTTTTATTACAAATTTTAGCGCAGTAAGAACATTTATTCAGTTTGAAGTAATATTGAATATTTAGAAACTTAGATTTGTTTGATATTTAAATTCAGCGATATTTAGATTGTCGGTGCACTCGGGATTCTGACCCTGGGAGACACAGAAAATTGTCTCTCCCAGTAAAGTTATAGTTGTTATTTAAAGTTTGTAATTTGTTAGCAGTTTGAATTTGTATTTATTCTATTTTTATTGACAAGTAAAACTTAGTCAATTCTTCTAGTTCGGTGTGAAGTTGCACCGTTTGACAACATTACGACAGTGCACCGTACTTGAATTAATTATCTTTTGCATGAATGTATCCGAGGTGTTGGTAAATTTGCATGGCATACTTTTTTAATTTAATGACATAAATTACTTTATTCTATAACCAGAAGTTATAGATTTAGGGTGGTGGACTTTAGTTGAGCTAATCCCTGTTGAGATTCTGCTAGGCTAGATATTTGGACTGACGCCGTCGCAGAATCCCTGGACGACTACTAATAATTCACGTCTGGAAATTAAGTCCCAACTTCGGTCGACTATAGCAAGAATTATTCGCCTTGACCACGCTGCCGTTCGCAGTGACGAAATTGTTTACCTCCTCGAATAAAAGAGTTCCTATAGTCTGTTTTTACCCTATGTGATTCTGAACCAAGTATAATGTGACTATTGAACATAACATAGGGTAAAAACAGACTATAGGTAAACAATTTCGTCACGGGAGCCATATTTTGAACTGAGATTTCAGTGAATATTTTTATGTTGGGATTTACATGCCTAAACGGTAAGTTATGTAGAAATATTAGTGACAGAGAGTCAAATAAACAACTAAATGACTTAATTGAAGCGAACGGCAGTGTGGTCAAGGCGAATAATTCTTGCTATAGTCAACCGAAGTTGGGACTTAATTTCCAGACGTGAATTATAAGTAGTCGTCCAGGGATTCTGCGACGGCGTCAGTCCAAATATCTAGCCTAGCAGAATCTCAACAGGGATTATAGTTGAGCATGTGCGGAATTATTGAGATAGTCGGGTGCGCTTGCACCTTACACCGAGTAACTTTGTGAATTTATGTTCCGAGTTTAGACAGTATATTTCAGGAGAAACCTAGCACCTAAAACCGAGTAAGGTTATATAGCACCAGTCAAGCAAAGATGGAACTTAGACCCAATTAGCTTATATCAGTAGCACCTGGCACCTGAGCACCGGACACCTAGAACCAGTTTGCTCCAATATCATCGGAAGCACCTAGCACCTTAAGCCGTTAGCACCTTTCACCGAGTCTAACGCGCATGTGACCATTTAAATATAATTTTTATTATTGTACATGTACATTACACTGTGAATTGGGACATTATATCAAAATATTATTGTGTATTGTACTTTTCGTTTGATTAATTTAATAAATTGATTGTAACTGATCACACTTGTTCTATCTAATCTACCTTCGAACCCATTATTGCAACGTGCCTCTAGGGTACCTACTGATTGAATACACACATAAAACGAAAACGTTACAATATATAGAATCCCACCCTCTAAGCAGTTATTTGGCCGATCTATTTGTTATTGAAATATAATATTATACATTTATTGACTGAGTTTGAGGGCAACATGAGTTTTGTCGGACCCAAGAACCAAAATGTCTGCCTGAGGCCGCTGGACAGTTTGGTTCGAGGGTCGACAAAACGCATGTTGCCCGAGAACGTGGTCATACTGTAAATTCCTAATTAAACGCGAGGAATTTATTATCGCGTAATTGAGCGAACAACATCAGTCGCTGAAAAAATTTCTCGCAATTATGTTATGGTGCTTAAATCCATGGTAAATGTTTTGTTATACCTTTAATTTTTTTGGCCATTCATGTATTTTGTACTGTCTTCTGTGATGTAACCTCAGATCCGTCAATGTTGAACACCAACGAATGAAAATAAGATTGAGCTTCGCCCATTCTGTTATACCTAAGCGGTCCAACATCTCATCGACCGGTCCAACATCTCACTCAGCGGTCAAACATCGATTTATTTATGCACGCTCAGCAAAACGTTCGAAATGTTAGACTTTTTTTTCGTATAGATTTGTATAGGAACAAATTTTCAAAGGTAAAACATACATGTGTTTCATGCAAATGTTTCATTTTCATTGGCAGCAACTGTTTCTGGCATCCATGGCAACAAAGAAACAGTATCATTGAACCTCGTTTTCATCATTGTCCCTACTGTAGTGGGCGTGGTTGTCATAGTGGCGGTTGTCATAGCAATTGTCGCCATTCGTAGAAAAAGTGAGTATTGTCAACTCATGGAGCTTATATTTTATTTCTGAACAAATTTTACATAGTAAGAAAAAAAATTGCATTCAAAATTTCTGTAGTTGTATTACGGTAAATAGAACACAAGCAAAGGTTCTTCTCAATTTATTCTCATTGATTTGGTTGTGTCATGGCATTACCATCAGTATGGGAAATTGTTTGATTGTGTTCATACATATATATCACAAAAGGTTTCATAAATGAGGTGAAACTATGATCGAAATATTTACTCCAGTTCTTGCCTACATCAAATACATATTCATTGTATTTTATATAAATTGCTGTAATTCTCATTTTTCGATTTTTCCTCTCATTTCCACATAAACCGGTATTCATTTTCCCCTTTTTTTCCTTTTTCTCTTTAATATGTCCCTTTTTGTACTTCCTTCTAAATTCTATTCATTTTTGTGTTAGTTATATATAAAACTTATTGGTGATATATGAGGCCTAGAAAAAAATATGTTTGTTTCCGCTTTCCCGACCGACCCTAATTTATAGTGCCGACCCTAAATTTTTTTCAATGCTTTTGTCCCATGAAGTGCAAGATTTCACTCAGGGAATTATAGTCTCCAACTTTGCAAGCTTTTCAAGACAGACAGAAGTTTGGGTCACCTTTCTATTATAAGTATAAGTCACAGAAATGCTTAAAAACACCATTTCCTTTGTCATTAATGTTACTTCTATATACATTTTGATTAAAGAAGCAAAAAAAAAATTCAAAAAAAATTGCCTACCTACCTACCCTATATTTTTTTCAGCCTGAAAGCGGAAACAAACCTATTTTTTTCTAGGCCTGAACCTGTTACTATATGTGTATTAATTAACCTTGTACATGTGGAGAGGGCTTATATATAGGCTATGCCTGCTGCCCAATTCGTTTATGTGATTGCTACATAATACATGTTCAAATCAGTATGGGAAGGCCATGGGAGCCCATGTGTATTAAATCTAAATTTTTCGCTGATCATGTTAACTTAAAAAAGATAATTCATATAATATGAATAAATTTCTATGGTGGGTAATTGTGTCAGAGAAAATCCTGACATCTAAAAATCCCTACAGTTGTAATTTGTCCATCTCAAACCACGGGGACTTGAGACAATCTTAGAAAAATCGGGTACATATGGAATCCGGATAGGGCCACGCAGTTCACTATCGCATCATTGCACCATCGAGGTTTGAGTCGATGGTGCGATGACGCGATAATGCGATGACGATGGAGCGATGAAGCGATAACGATGAAGAGATGGTGCGATAGCGCGATGACGATGACGCGATGGCGCGATACTGCGATGACGATGAAGCGATGGAGCGATGACGCGATGGTAGCGATGCTGCGATAGCGATGATACGATAACGCGATAACGATGAAGCGATGCTCTATCGTGTCATCATTAGTGCTCTATCGCACTATCGTCATCGCATTGTCGCACTATCGACTCTTTTGCGCATGCGCTATTGAGAAGAGAAATGGTGTCAGGTTGTGAAAGTATGAACAAAATACATATCAGAAATAGATCTTACTGGGTGAATTAACTTCACTTGGCATAAAAATTAACCATGTCTTTATTGCCAGACATATAACAAGTTAGAAGATGTTAAAATATAGTTTGATAATCAAGATAAAGTTAATCTAGCGTGATCTAGATTTTGGTTTCTAAACAGGGGGGGGGGGGGGATTAATACTGTAGATTGGGAAAAAATTACGATGGTTTTACTTTCACTATGTTCGCGATTCATTTTTTTTCCGCAAAATTAAACCCATCATGAATGCTATCATTAACTATTAAAACAAGTAAATGCTTATACGAAATTTAAATTAATTTCTTGCATCGTGAAATCAGGGACCTATATATACTAGTATATAGGTCCCTGGTGAAATTAAACCCATCGCTATTGTACTTTCTGAGAAATTGTGAAATTTTAGCACCGTTGAATACAGTATTCACAATCAAGAAAATTTAAAGCAAATACAAAACAAAAGTCTTCCTCCCTCTCTCCTCTTGGTACTTCGTGTTTGTTATTTAAAATATGATTATCAAATACAAAATTAAAGTCAGTAAATTATCACTGAGCAATCAAATCTTTGCTCGATTTAACTACCTGCTGAGAATGCCATCCTATCTATGTAGTCGATAGAGCGATGACACGATGTCGATAGCGCGATAAAGCAATAACGATGGCACGATATAGCATCGCATCATCACTGTCGCGCCATCGCACCAACGCATCATCGCTATCGTGCCATCGCGTCATCGCATTATCGCTACATCGTACCATCGCACCATCGTCGTCGCACTATCGCATCATCGTCATCGCGCCATCGTTATCGCACCATCGCTTCATTGTCATTGCATTATCGCGTCATCGCACCATCGACTCAAATCTCGATGGTACGATGATGCGATAGTGAACTGCGTGGCCCTATCCGGATTCTATAGGTATATAGTATTCCCCTATTATATATACTATATACCCGATTTTTTTTGCTATGATTGTCTTAAGTCTTTGTGTCTCAAACGTATTGTACCTTGTAATTATTTATGCTTCGTGTAAGTTATTACGAAAAGTCCAAAATGTATCAGTTCGTACGCGTATTTGTGATGACCGTATTCTATATACATCGTCGAATCGTTGTACAAAAATGACATCTGACATCTGTCATTTTTGAAATGATCAAATATAGTAACGATTAGTAGGCGGTAAATCTAGCACAAGATGCTGAAAGTCCTGCTATAATAATAGTTATTTTCCTGAAACACCTTGCGGGCACCTTTGTAGGGGGCGGGGGTAGGATATTTTCATATTTGTAAAAAGATACATGTAATGTGGTTGGGGACTAAATATAAATTTTGATTTAAAAAAAACTATATTCATCACAATCGAGTAATTTCAAAAAAGAATTCTGGCATAGATTCTATGTCTTTAAAAAGATAATAAGGAATGGGGCTAACTATAATTTTTTATTTTAAAAAAATCTTGTAATAATGACGAGGAATTTTAAAATTTTATTTCATGGCAAAGAATGAAAGGTTTATGTATTCTGATCACAGGCCTTTGGATCGCTTAAAAAAAATTGTGTGTGTAAAGAAAAAAAAATTTCTAAGCGATCTAAAGGCCTATGATTCTGATATTCTATTCTGTATAAAATTCAAACTTTATCAGACAGTAGTGTAAATGATTTTCATGTGCTATATGAATGTGACCCTGAAAGGTGACATTCGCGTGTACTTAATTTATATCGAACGAGGACGAATTGTACAAAATTGCCTTGATGAGAGCAAGGCTGTACATAGTTTCACACAATTATGTAATTTTAAGTGATAACGCAACGTTTGGGATATAACTTGATAATTCATTGTACGATGGTAAAAAAAAGTTAAACACTTATATATGCACATCGAAAATTAAACTTAGAGACCTTTTTGTCAAGTATTTTAGCAATAAAAAGGTCCATTTTATTTACGCTTTCCCTGTTGCTTAAATTTTAAAAGTTTTAATGTAACACCTTCACACAAGCAACTTCTCCAAGTTCACAATTTAAGCAAACCACAATAATTTCATTTTCAGAGAGAGAGAGAGAGAGAGAGCAAATAAAATATTTCCATTTCTGATTTTTTTTCTCTGTGATAACTGTTTGAAAGTTGGGGGAGATTATTTCTTGATAATTCTGCCGGAATGTAAATTAGGTAGGTCGATAGGTCAACAGCTACGGAGGCCTAATACGCATGCAAATCTCGTGCGCATCTGTCTCTGTGTCTGACGCTAAGGAGGCCAAATACTAAGTATGCATGTAAATACCTTTGGCATGGAAGTCCTCGTGTAATTTAAATCTATTAGTCTACATTTTAAATGTCTAAGTCTACAATTTTATTTCACAATGAAATGGAAATATAAGGAATCACTGTCTAGTTTGGAGAGTATGCCAGGGACATCAACAATAGTGGGAAACATGGGATAATTTTACCATAACGGGCTTTGCCCGTTATGCAAATTATCCCATGTTTCCCACTATTGTTGATGCCCTGGCATACTCTCCAAATTAGACAGTGATTCCTTAAATGAAACCGATAGCAAATCATAAATTAACATCTTGTATTTTCAGCCTTCAGAGAAAAAATGCTGTTGTAACATTAATCTGATCGCCTGCTGGAACTGTGATAAACCTCATGGAGGATGTGTAATTTCCGTCACATCTACATATTCCAAAGCCAGTTAAATAAACATGTTTAATATTAAAATTTTATTTGCAGAGCCCGTGTTATTTCGTTTTCCGGTTGTTTTTATTCTCTTACAAAAATAGATTTTGAACTTTTGATTTAAAGACTTGAGATATTCTAAAAGGACTTGTACACGCAATGAAGCCGAATGATGCTGCGTTCCTCAGCAAATCATTCGGATTAATAAACCCTTCGGATATCAAGCACTCCGGACTCCTCGGGTGGCTCGTACCTCGCACACGGAAATGAGCGTAGCGGAGTCAGACGAGGATTGCCGATTGGATATCTAGTTCGTAATTTTGTTTCCCACGACGTCCGGATTGTTGGATTCCGGATTACTGAGGTTTTACTGTATAAATTACATATAAGTATAACTAGACTAGTCGTTAATGTTGTTGACTAAACATGTACTCATTGAATGGGGTCAGGAACTGTTGTCAGCCTTGTGCTGGAAATAGCTAAAAAAAAAATACTCGATGTTCATTTTTGGTTGTCCATCTTTCAACAGCAAATGTGCTATATTAAATTATGTCTCTCTCTCTCTCTCTCTCTCTCTCTCTCTCTCTCTCTCTCTCTCTCTCTCTCCCTCTATCTCTGTTCTTTTGTTTGTGATTTTGTTTCATTTTTTGTGGAGTTATTTTTAAAGGTTACTTTATTAAGTTATTCTGTATACAAATTGCGTTTATTAAAAGAAAAATTAATGTATATTGTTTATTGTAATATATTGATATTCTTTAACTCAGAACATTGAACAGGATAGGGAATAAGAGTTTTTCTCTACCGTGGAGAGATACTATAGTAATTAACTCTTCAGAGTATTTTCATGGGGAAAATTGATCCTATAGTATTTTATTTAGTATGTATATATATATATATATATATATATATATATATATATATATATATATATATATATATATATATATATATATATATATATATATATATACTGTATTGCTCATTAATTAAAACATTTTTGTTGTGTGTGTTTTCCATTCCGTTTGTGATATGTGCTAGTACATGTATTGTAATTCGCATTTTTTTGATTAAGGATTATGTATTCTCATTTCATTTTTTAGCTCTACTGGTCAGAGACCAGAAGAGCTTATGCGATAGTAATGCGTCCGTCGTCCGTCCGTCTGTCTGTCTGTCCGTCTGTCCGTCTGTCTGTAAACAATTTTTCCAAATGCTACTCCTCCTTCAGTTTTGGTCTGATTTCAATATAACTTGTCACACAAGTAGACTACACTAAGATACGTAATTCTGTGTATCGGTTTTCGATTTCGATGAACGGTGTTGCCGTGGTTACTAAAAATAGAAATCTCTGTGAAATTCTTTCAAAATGCTACTCCTCCTACAGTTTTGGTTTGATTTCAGTAAAAACATGGCACACAAGTAGACTACACTAAGATACATAATTCTGTGTATCGGTTTTTGATTTCTATGAACGGTGTTGTCGTGGTTACTAAAAATAGAAATTACTGTGAAATTCTTTCAAAATGCTACTCCTCCTACAGTTTTGGTCTGATTTCAGTATTACTTGGCAAACAAGTAGAATACACTAAGATACATAATTCTGTGTATCGGTTTTTGATTTTGATGAATGGTGTTGCCGTGGTTACTAAAAATAGAAATTTCTGTGAAATTCTTTCGAAATGCTACTCCTCCTACAGTTTTGGTTTGATTTCATTATAACTTGGCACACAAGAAGACTACACTAAGATACATAATTCTGTTTATCGGTTTTTGATTTCGATGAACGGTGTTGCCGTGGTTACTAAAAATAGAAATGTCTGTAAAATTGTTTCAAAATGCTACTCCTCCTACAGTTTTGGTCTGATTTCAATATAACTTGGCACACAAGTAGACTACACTAAGAACATAAAGAGACTTTATCAACGATCATTATTCTATTTAGTTTCAAATCCCAGCTGCTTAAGTACTTTTCTCTTCCTTTGCTATAAGTTCAAACCAGTAGAGCTTCAGTCTCGACAGAGACTTCTGGTTTTAATTATTGACATTAATTGTATTTAACGACCTTGGAGCTGTGAAATGGGGAAGAATAAAAGAATTTAAAATTTCATGTGTTTTATGTGTTTAATGTTCACTAAATTCACTATTTCCGTTTTTAATCTAATCATGATTGAACAATTTGAAAAATATCGTTAGCTGCTTCTATCAGCAGTGCTGTGTTCAAAGATTCAGCATGGCCATTTAAAGATTAAGCATGGTCCTAGGGAATGACGAGGGGCATGAGGAACATAGCCCCACCGAACATAAAACAAACAAAGCTACTTTATAAATGTGTCTCCTCAATAATCACCAATATCCTTCCTTTTTTGAAGGGGGGGGGGGGGTATGGGACTTTAAATAATATGGAGTTATTGAGGTAAATGTGCCCATTGCTAATTAATCCACAACTCCTATAGTCTTACATGTACATTGTACATTTTACATTTATTATTAACACTTTCACTAGTCAGCATCATTTCGATACAGTGGCTTCCACTTAATCGGATAGCGGTTAAACGAATATTTCGGCTATTCCAATATAATATCAGAGCACAAAACCATTTCTTATATATTTATTAATAATTTCACCTGATATTCTGATAAGAAAATATTAGAATTTCGTTTTATCTGATACAACATTTGCCCCATCGTAGAATTTTTGGATAATTATGAGATTGTTCACACCTCTAACTTCCCTAGTGAAGCCTTTGTTTACACTGTCTGACACCTTGAGTACGATAATGAGGGGATTAGTTACGGCTGAACGCACGCAGTCACCTTACCTGTGTTAATAATTGGCACACTAGATTGATATGTTTTGATACAGTTATAATGATCAGCTTGGGTTTAAATTACTTTTCAGTGATGTACTCGATAATTATGATAATTGTTTGCAATTTTTTCCAAAGTTAGATCTTAATAATTATTAAACGTATAAACTTGTGTATGACAATTTGCTGGGACATTGAAATGCATCATGGTTACAGGACTATTGACTTGAGAATTGTCACAAACAGTTTGAAATACACAACCATATTAAAGAAACAAATAAAACAAAACAATTTAATATTTGTACTTAAAGGGGGATTTTCGATAAGGCCGTTTCTCGGCCCACTTATTTTCATAAAAATAAATTTCAATTTATTTTTTCAAAATTTGTTTAGAATTTAAGATGAGTATCTTAATTTTTGTTATTAATATTTCAAAAGTTAATATGAGATAAATTCACACCGTAGCCGACACAAACTTAGATGTACCCGCAAATGCGTTAACATTAGGCCTATTGGAAAATATAAGAGGGTGGCATTTATAAATCGATTTTTAGAATATGAAGTGCATGAGGGACACTAACCTAGTTTTGCCCAGTTATTAGATATACCCTGCACACTAATAGTTTACAATATGATGAGTGTCGCGTGTGCACTTCATATCCAAAAATTAAAAATCGTTTAAAATTTGCATACCTAAAATTAGAACCTTCTGGTTACTTGATCATACACCAGGTTAAAATACTTAGCCAAAAGTGGCACATTTTTAAAAGCAAAGTTAATTCTTGAAAATATTAACAATAGAATACATTTTCGGATACTTTCTTTATTTCCATACTTATTTCGTCAGCATATAACGTTAACGTCATATTTTTAGTTCAACTACACGGAACAGGGGAAGTTTTCTTAATACCGTCGGCATTGGCGTTCCCAGTTAAAAATTTTTCAAGCAGATATTTTTTTTATATCATCTAGTCCCTTGAACAGTAATTCGTAGTCATCTGTCGGGTTTCAGATGCTGGGTTTTAAGCTAATATGTGTCGAGGTCAATCTTTTTAAAGTAAGTTAAAGTTTTTTTAGCAATGCCACTATAAGTACTTGATGACCAGACATGCTTCATGATGCATCTTCGGATGTACAGTACTAGACTTGGTTCGGATGCTGGGTCTGACTTACATTTCATTGATGAATGCTCAGAGTTAAAGTTGACTTAACATGCACCGATGATACATTTAGGGTTGCACATTACCAGAAATGGTCCAGATGCCAGATCTTACTTCTATTTTCTGACTGATTTAACGAAAGAAGTGAAAACGAGTCCATTCCTTAACGTTCTGAATCAAACATATATCGGAAAAAATATCATATTAGCCTTTTTTTCGAATAGAAACCCTTGCTCCAATCTGCTAGAGAAGGTTCGTTATGTTTTTACGTGTGGTTTATATTTAAGTAGGGAACGTAATTTTTTTAAAGACTAAATATTGATTTGTATGTTTCTGCAGAATTTGGGATTTAACACATCTTTGGCATTTATAAATGTATTTTGAACTGCGATCTGGACAAGCACTTACTAAATGTAACTAAAATTGGTGAAGCAAGAACCTAGTTTCAGTTGCTGAGAACATAATGTGCATCTTTAAGTTGTTTTTAAAAATACTTCTAACTTTCTGAATAAATGGAGACACTCAATCTATTTAAGTTTTTTTTATCATCTGGCTATTTATTCGAGTTAGTATTGCATTACCAATTATAGTTTTCTACCTGCAAGTATAACCTGGTTTTTGTAATAAAAAAACATGTAAATTCCAATTTAATAATTCCGCAAAAAAAAAATCATTGAAGCGAAACAAAATACAAATATGATCTATTACTGATCGAGGTTAACTCATTAACTCATTAACTTAGCACAATATTTACAAGCATTTTGGGAAAAAAATTGACAACCCCCCCCCCCCCCCAAAGGTAAAAAAAAAATCATATTAATACTAAAAACAAGTTTATCAAAGTTTGCAAGCAAGCGATTATAGAGAAAAGTGCGGAAAACCAAATGGGACAGACTGACAGACAGAGGGACGGACAGCTAAACAGACGATACGGAAACTATACCTGTAGTCCCTCTGGTTTTACCGGTAGGGGACTAATAATTGCTATCTTGATAAAATATATTGACTGTGTTGAATATTATTTATACATTAAAATACAATGAGCATTGCAATTGCGATTCTTTTGAATATACTTTTGAAATAATATAAATGTGTACTTGCATTTCTTTAATCGTACGGAAATCCATTTGTTTTTCAAAGCATGATTAAAAATTAAATTCAATAATATTACTGTATAATTTCACAATAAAATTTGCGCTATAACTTTAGTTGACGAAAATTTATTGCAAACAGTTCTAAACAACTGTAAATTACACTCAAAGTTGATCTATCTCATGTCTATTTTTTTTTTTTTTTTACATTTGCTTCCCACGTACGGGAAAACTGTTATAAATTGATTATTATATTCAAATATAAACTGTCAGTAAATTCCTCTTGTAAATGTTTCTGTCTATACTGTATATATATGTTTTATAAGTTAAATTCTCCCTCTTTTAAAGAAAAGTTACAATTAAAAGTCGAGAAAAATCTTGCAATTTAAAAAACATTCACATAAAATAAATTTTATTAATTTTCTGTAAAATTAATATAGAAATTGGTTATTTGATGTCTTTATTCACATTTATCACATTTCATTTATGATTTGACGTTGAAAAAACTTCAGTATCCCGTTTTAAATATGCCTACTCCTAAAATGAAGGGAAGGGGGTGTACTTAAACTTTAATTTATCACGTGACCAGAAAATGTGCAGTATAAATTATTTTCATATTTTTAGGAAGATAAGACATTTATCTACAACATATCACAATTTCATAACATTTCTCGAGGGGCCGCAAAACGGCCTTAACGAAACTCCCCCTTTAGTAGCTCCCTCCCCCTCATCCCCTCCCTCCAAGATTTCTCCACAACCTTTGATTTGTATGTAGCACAACAAACCATCAGGACTACCATGCCTCCTTGAGACACCCCCCCCCCCCCCAAAAAAAAAAAAAATTAATAAAAAATAAAATAAAATAAGCATACAAAACTTGACTGCCCTAATAAATATGATAAAATTGGGAATTCAAAAAAAGTCAAGTTCACTTTGGTATCATTTAATAAATTAAAAGCATTAGCAATGTGTTACTATCTAATAGTATTATTTTTATTTCTACAGATATTGAATTACCATACAAGTTTAATACAGACATGCTTTGGCACAAAGAAACGTTCCAGAAGGTCTTTACAAATATTTGAATGTACTGTAGAACGATTTCTATGGAATGTAAATATTAGTGGGAATACTATGTATGATTAATACATGTTATAAGAAATCTCTTTTAAAATTGCACAGTCTAATCACCATTATATCTTCATGGCACTTAAGTCATCAATCATCCTGAAAAAATAATATAGAAATTAAGTTCGATGTTAACTGTGTCATCATTTCATATAGTTTGTCCCAAAATTCTGGGTCTGATATGTGTAGAAATTTCTGACTGCATTTAACACATTTAAAACGCAATGCTGAATAATTTGTTACTTGTAGAATCACACCTGGTTGTCAAACAATTTCCAGTATGACAATTCACATCATACATGTACTATGGACTCATCATTGTACTTGGGGGGTATGAAAGTTTGGACTTTGAATGTTATCCTTACCAAGTATCAGTTCGTTGAATCTTGTTCATCTACATGTTACCAACAAAATTATGTCCCCAAAGTAAAATTTTCATTGTCAACAAACATTGCTCCCCACTCCCCAGATTCCATAAAATTTGATCTGTTTTTAAAATAATCATGAGCAAAATCATAGAATTTTCATTAAATTATAAATTGCTGCTTTGGAAGTGCATTGGAAGCAATTATGTGGTTTCTCTGCAAATGCCAATTTATTGCAATGTATAGAATTGAATTTGCATATCTTATCAATCTTATCAATATATTTGAAGGGATGAGGGGGAACATGAGTGACTTACCCATTCATCTTCATCCACCCCCTCAGCCAGATCCTGGGGGAGAGGGTCCTCTTGTTTACTCAGCTTGTTAGTCATAGCACTCAGCAACTGAATATAAAATAACCATGGTAACTGTAAAGTTTTCATTGTAAAGTACATCTTAACTACAGGAGTAACAAAAACAATTTAGCTGTACTACAATCTGGTGTAGAAGGGAGGGTGAGGGGGCAAAAAATATTTTATTGAAGCAATTATGCTGTTATGAAATAGGGGTCATAATTCAGCGGAAACAAAATTTCTACTCAATCCGCGAGTATGAAATTACGCAGACATCTTGGATTGTCATTATTATGTCCTTAAGGAATCTTAAGTACACTGTGACAAATTTCCACGAAAAAAATATGTCTGAGTACATAGCGGAAATTAATCCCACATGGAAAAAAGTACGTCTACAGAATGTTCATGATATGATTCAAAGCTAACCATACGCAACTTGTACGTATCATACATGTACATTCAACATATCTAAAACGTAAGTTTTTCATAAAATTTGTTTCACATATTTTTCATTTTATATCATAGACACATATTGCAATTTACATACGGTGTATGTATCAACCTAACTGCAGAACTGTAGCTCTTTGCTTGAGAAAATTTGGACAGGTAAAGCAGAGAGTTACAGATCCTAGCATTGTAAAAACCTTCGATTTACATCGACGATTTTTTGTCGCTACTTAAGATATTTATTTCATGTAGTTAAAGCTTTCTGGCTTTAAGAATGTTATCCTTTAATTAATCACATATTTAACTCTTATTTTGATACTTTATTTACCTTTAAATGGTTGGAAACAGTCCTGTATATAGTTTTGTAATATCGATTTACAAGAGTTCCATTTCGACGTCCATAATCACAAACAGCCATTTTTTAGCGTTGACAGGTATGTAAATTATTAGGAATTGAAGCTTAAATGTATGATTAATTATAAAATACCATTTTAAAGCTAGGGAAAGTATAAAATACAAGAAAAATACCCGAGTGAGCGACAACAAATCGTCGGCGTAAATCGAAGGTTTTTACAATGCTTGGATCTGTAGCTCTCTGCTTTATCTGTCCGAATTTTCTCAAGCAGATGGCTACAGTTCTACAGCTAGTATCAACCAACATAAATTCTGTAAAATTATAAAATATTTTCATTTCATTCCAAATTATTCCCAAATGACTGTGACATACCTCTTCCTTCTTTTGTTCATCTGTTTTATAGGTCTCTGGATTATAGCTGTCAAACTTCTTCACTTTGTGTGTTTCTTTTGGTGCCAAGCTCACTGAAACAGGATGCACATGTAATTTTATTGTTGGTTGGTTACTTGAAACAATGATTTAATTATACAATAAATAAATACTACTGAAAGACACAAAAGACTAAATATATTTACAGTCAAACTTAATTATCTCAAACTTGAATGGACCAAGGAAAAACTTCGAGATATTCAAGAATTCAAGATATCCAGGGAAAAGTACTTAAAAAATAAGTACTTGGGACTTCAAATTATCAAAAATATCCATGGTATTCGAGATATCTGTGTTCAAGACAATGAAGTTCAACTGTAGTTACATGTAAACAATGAACAGTGCAATACCATAAGGAATGTCGCCTATTTTATCTCTTCACAAAGAAGATGTAGATATAGTGAAACACTTGTGGGTGGGTGGGTGAATGAGTGCATGCATATTAAATGGAAGTAACACAAGTAATATTAATTTATATTGGAATCATTTTGGAAGGGGGTGTTCCACTTTGTGGTGTCTTTGTTATTTTTTACGATAATTGTGTTGACAACTTTTCCAAAATTTGCCAGAAATTTCTGATTACTGTAGACGTACTTTTTTCCACGGGGTCATAATTACGCGGAATCTCAATTTCTGTTTAATCCGCGGGTAGAAATTGACGCGAATTTTCAAGATTGTCACTGTGCGTTACATTTACCTTAAATACGCTGGGACAAATTTCCGCGGAAAATTTGTGACTGCGTACATAGCATAAATTAATACCACGCGGAAAAAAGTACTTCTACAGTATGTTTGAATAGAATCCTCCACTCTTATTATAATACATGTACTGTAAATTAATATTCATTTAAAAAAAATAAATCAAGAAAATTCTGAGTTAATTGGGTTCACAAATATTTATCATTGCAAATCAATTAATACATTTGTATTCAATTTGCCAAAAAAAAAACACACACACACACACAGACAATTTTACCACTGGTAACGAAAGAAGCTGGGATTAATGGTTCTTTTTTAAGTAAATATCGTATAAGATGAAATTTTAGCGAGGATCTAATTTTGTCATTATTAGCGAGGCTGTTGAGATCGCTAAAATTGAATATCGCTAAAAATATATTGCGTGTTATTTGTACTAGCTTCTTTAGTGAGCACTTAAAAATCACAAAAATTACTTCTCGCTAAAAATAATTTAATTCTGGTTGTAACGATGTATTTGATTAAATAAATAATTATTTTATATCGTATAAGGCCAAAAAAAATTAATCAATAGTTTCTCAGGCCAAAAAAATCAGAATTCAATGCGGCAGGCAGGCTTTTTTTTTTTTTTTTTTTGAAGTAGGTTTAACACCTTTTTTAAGCCATTTGTTCAATAAAATCATAATATCTACCAATTCTTGATTTTTGTTCTCTGAAATTGGTTGTAATATGTATTCAACTTTAAATAATGTTACTCCAAACATTCATTTATAAGTCAATTAATAAAATACTGAAAATTTGGAAGAAATGTATTGTTTTTCTAATAAAAACGTCTATCTGAGCATTTATGAAAAGGGGAATAACTTGATTTTCTTTTTCAACCTGGAAAAATAAAAAAATTGAGTTATTTCCCTTTTCAACATGTCAATAAAAATGATCAATGCGGCCGTTTTTGAACAGATGCGGCGGTGCCTGAGAAACTATTGATTAATTTTTTTGGGCTTAAAATGGGTTGCCTACGTCACAATGACTTGCGTCAAAAACGTATCAATCTGCCTGACGTTACATTTAAATTTTGTACAAATTGAAGTCAATTTGTTAGAACAGTCATCTTTATTTCTTACATTGAATGAAAATTAAATTATAAGCAGTGAATTTAATAGCTACCCATTTTATATGGTATAAACTGGGTTGGAACAGTTTATGCTTTCTTATAAAACGCTTCGCGGTTTATAAAGCGTAAACTGCCCCAACCCAGTTTATACCGTATAAAATGGGTAGCTATTAAATTCATTCCTTAAATAAAATACAAGTTTTTAAGGACAAATCGCTAAATTTGCGTCTCGCTAAAATTTCCACTTATACAATAGTTCCTGCTTACATGGTGTCATGTCTTTGGGCTTCAGACTTATAGATCTGGGTTGTTGATTGCTCCCTGCCAACCATTCCTTACTGGTCATTGTTGGTTCCCAGGTCACTCGAGTATCTGGGAAAAGGTCATCTTGGAAAAACTCCAACTGAAAAAAATTGTAATGATCAAAAGGTGTGCCACAAAAATATGAAATTGTGATAAAAATCCATTTCTAAAAGGGATTTTTGCAAAAGTATATGCCAATCAAATGCTAAATAGCCATCTTTGCACCCGTTTTGATCTGTTTTCAGTGTTTCACTCATTTTTTGTATGGAATACATCAATTTTTAACACCTTGATAACCTAATCAACATCAATTATGTAGACACAATCTTTGCCGTTTATCTCTCACATTACTTGAAGGATTAAGGCTGTATGACAAATCCTGAAATTTTATTTTATTAAACTTTGAATGTTTATTGATGTAAGTCAACATATCACAGGCACTTGTTTTGGAAATGAATTTAACCCATAGTACTAAAAATAACGAAAGGTATCTAACTCCAAATTACACGGAGTACCCCCTCCCTTAAATTTGCGCTCATTCACATTTTCAGAGGAAAGGCAGTGTAAAACTGTTTATACCTATGTCATCTACGACAATTTATCTACACAACCATATGTGGCTTGCTTGTCTTTATTTTCATTTATCTCCGTAAACAGCGTCGAAATTCTGCCTCACCGAGTGGAAATGTCGAACTCAACCATAAAACGGTATGAGTTAATCTCCGGCATTGTACCCAGTTTTGTACCAAAATCAGTCCTAAAATCCAGTCTTTGAAATTAGGGTGCTCATATATTTTTACTGTTTGAAGTAAATATACCCACCCTCACTCTGGGAACAGTGAAAGACACGGGCTCTACTGTAGTCTGGGTTAATCTGTAAGCTTTGGCAAATTCTACATTTTTTACGTCACACAGGTATTTTGGAAGGAAGGCGAATGCTTGGCTTGGAGTTGTAAACTTAGTTGTTGCTAAGGGAAATAAATATGGTTCCTCTGTTGCAACTTCATAGGCATATAACTGTCCATTCCCCTGAAAAATCCAGAATAAAAACATAGTTAAAAATCTTTTTGAAAAGTTAATAAAATATATATAGGACATACTTAGGCAGCAGGTACATGTATATTGATTTCATGGATGTTGCCTGGAACATCCACTAAATATGACTTAATCTCCTGCTAATTTCTGTGAATTATTCTCCTGTTAATTTTTGTCACTTCATGGCTTGCTAATTTCTATTACTTAATCTCCTGCTAAATCTTGTGACTTACTCTTCCAGACAGAAACACAGTATTGCTGTCTTCATCGTAGTAGGGTATGAGAATGGCAGGGGACTCGTCTATTGAGTCCTCATAAAGAGGCTGGCTCAGGTCACCAGTGTCATACAGGAAAATCATCCGTCTACTTTGTCTGAGTAAAACAAATGTGTGCATTACACACAATTTCTTCATATCATGTGGATTTGGATTGATGACTTTTCAGTAACTGAAGTTACTGCTCATGTGTAAAAAGAATTTCTTTGCTGTTTTTAGGTCACCTGAGTAAACTCAGGTGACCTATTGCTATCTGTTTTCGTCCGTCGTCGTTCGTCGTTTGTCGTGCGTTAACATTTGAACATTTTCAGCTTCTTCTCTGCAACCACTGAACCAATTTCAACCAAATTTGGCACAAAGCATCTATGGGTGAAGGGGAACAAAAATTTTGAATTTCATGATCCCTGCCCCCCTGGGGCCTGAGGGGTGGGGCCAAAACCACTAAAATTAATGCAATCTTTAAAAATCTTCTTTACTCCTGGACATCAAGCAGTCAAACTTTTTGCATGATTGTAATCAGCAATGAGTCCTCTACCAAAATTGTGAAATTCATGACCCCAGGGTCAGGGGTTCTAGTGCTAGGGCGGGGCTAAATAAGTTGGTAGTGAAAATGCATTATTTCTTTGAAAATCTTCTTTTCTGCTCCTGGGTATTAAATAAACCAACTAAGTACATAGTTATGATGAGCAAGAGTGCCTCTACCAAAATTGTGAATTTTATGGCCCCAGGGTCAGGGGTTCTGGTGTTAGGGCGGGGCTCTATTGATTATATAGTGAAAATACATGAATTCTTTGAAAATCTTCTTCTCTGCTCCTGGGTATTAAATAAACTAACTAAGTACATAGTTATGATAAGCAAGAGTGCCTCTACCAAAATTGTGAATTTTATGGCACCAGGGTCAGGGGTTCTTGTTTTAGGGTGGGGCTCTAATGATTATATAGTGAAATGCATGAATTCTTTGAACATCTTATCCTTTGCTCCTGGTTAATATGTTAATGATCTAATTACATATTTAAGGCCAGGATTTATTTTATTTTCAGTTTTACAAACACTCCGCTCAAGGTTTTGAATTTTTAGAAAAAAATAAAACAATTTTTTTTCTTTCCGATGTCAAATTTGAGTCGGGATCGAGATTTCAAATTTACGAACTCGCACTTCCGGTTTTACGATGAAACGGCGGGTAAATAAAGCTAGATCTGAGAAGATAGCTTGGTTTAGTGTAAAATTCATCGATAAGAGTGCCATTCAAAACGTTTCACCCGTTCAAAGGACAAATAAAATGCTGACGACTTTGTTGCACAATGACATGCTGGTGAGATAATTATGTATTCGTTTCAAAAGTAACTGTAAATTATTTTCCTCCCCCAGGTTTTAAACTGCCCGTGGTAGCTATTGCATATTGCCAGGGACATTGTTTAGGTCTCTGTTATAGCTTACAGTCTAAGCATCATTCTTCAGAAAAGGGTTGCTTATGCATCAGATGTAATGAATAAAACTATGGGAGAAGTGAAGTCCATTTGAGGAAGAAATAAACAATAACCTGAAGTGAAGAAATAAAAAAAAATTCAACTATTAAAAGGCAAGAATATACAAATATATACAGGCATGTAGTATCATTTGTATCAGCCAGAAAAATTATTTTACACTTAATTGAAAAAATGTTGACCCTACTCCCCAATACTTCCTGTCTGTTTTATGATAGGGATTATAATTTTAGGCATCAAGTAAATTTTAGAACAATGTCTACACATTCACCTAACACATATTAAAAAAATGAAGATATATTGAAAGACTTTTAAAGAATTGATTTTTTAAAATATATTTTGATCAACATTACAAAATTTATATAACTGGCCCAAAGTGGCAGATGATGAAATAAGCAATGAAATGTTCTACTTTCCTATTTGTAAGCATTATGTGTCCAGTGGTAAGGAGCCTATTAGGATAGCATAAAAAAAGAATGTACAAATGTTAATAATTGATTTATCAAAAAAATTTATTTCCTTTTCCTTCGGGACTTTTTTATTCTCATGTTCATAACTAAACCTAAACATAAAAAAAATGCTGGCCTTATAATGAAGAAAGGGGCCTCTTTCAAAATAGATAATTTCAGGGCTGCTGGGTCAGGGGTACCAAGGGGGTACTTTGACTAAAAATAAATTAATGCTTTGAAATCTGCCCTTTGATAAGCAATGGCGCCTCTTTCAAAATTTGTGAATTTCATGGCTTTTGGCTTAAAACACGAACCAAATACAATCGCTGGAAAGTTGTTACATGATACTCAGGTGACCTATAAGGCCCGTGGGCCTCTTGTTTAAACTTTGTGATTGTATCAACATTGTAATTTGGAATGTAAGAAATATGCTGATTTGAACTTGAATATTTATTTGTATTCTTTCTTTACATCTTATTCAAAATGGTTGTTATTTATTTGGGGGGATGAGAGAGAGAAAGTGAGAGAAACAGAGAGAGAGAGAAGATGAAGTTGAATTAGAAAAATTTAGTGTGGTACTTGTACACTTACTTATCAAATCCACTGACAAACAAATAGTTGCCCTCTAGTACAAATACTGCCCTGGCCCCCCGCGGCCCATCTGGTCCTGGTCCCTCCTGAAATACACAAAAATAACTCATTGACTCGTAATTGTTTAAATCCCCTAAAAAGTCTTTCACTTTTGCCAACTTCAGCAAAGATTAAAATAAAGAAGATTTTAGTATTATTCATTGACTCATTTTTTACCATGATTGGATTTGGGGATTTCCTTGGATTAAATATTCTAATCTTTCCATCTTTACAAACTGTACACAAATATTTCCCATCAGGGCTCCAAGCTGCACAGAATACCTTAAAACATGAAGATAGAATCCATGAGTTATATCCCTTGGATCTCATTTAACATTGGGTGGTTCAATTTAATCAATGAATTAATCCTTTAAACCTCATTTAACCACAATATAAAGTTGGGTGGTGTAAATTCTTGATCTTTTTTGTAAGATACATTTATATTTCCATTCATTCAAAAGTACGATGAAGGTACATGTATTGTAGAGATATTGAAATGCAAATTATATCAAAGAAAACAGACGCACACTATAAGTTTTCGTATTCTTAAGATTAGCATTAACAATGATTCTTTTAAGGCAACATTAATTTCATATATTTTTCGCTCCCATTAAGATCCCATTTCTATTTGCTATTATCAGAAACCAACTTTTATTCGCATGTGCGAAATTTTTGCGAGGTGCGCGAGAGCCTCATCATCGTGAATATTTCTCAACACGAACCGGTCCCTAAGGCCTCTGTGTCAATTAACAACTGCTCCACACTAGGCTTGATCGCAAAAACTAATTGTGCAAACTAGTTTTCGCCTGGTAAATCGCAAAATAAAGTGGTCACGAATAAAAGTTGGTTTACAGTATTCAATAAGAAATGTCTGACCTGATCTTGATGCTCCATCAGTTGAATGACTTCCTTCATCTCGGCCAGGTCCCAGATCCTCACTGTCATATCATACGCTGACGTCACAATGATGTCCCGGGCCAGGGGGTGGAAGACCACGAAATAAATCTTCTCCATGTGTCCCAGCAGGGTTCCTTTGGGGGTCGTCAGGGTCTCCGTCAATCCATTCTTAGGAATCTCCCACACCCAGATCTTAGCATCATCACAGGCTTAGAAAAATTAACAAGATTTTAAATCTTATTTCAGGGGTTATGTTGTACATGTACTTCAAAGACTTATTTTCTTACATTGAAGAACATGTAAGGGGTTCTGAGATGATACAAGAACTAATTTGATGCTGTTTCTTCAAGACTAAGGAATGAGCTTTTTAGTTTCTCTATTTCAATATCCAGGTCTTTTCATATCTCAGTGCCTTTTAATTATTTTTTTTTTCAGCTTTAGCTCCCTGTTTAGCATTGCAACAAAAAGAGAGCAATGGAGTGGTTCAAAATTATATGTACTGATTTACACCATATCAGAAATTTTCTTAAAAGTGCACAAAAAAATGTGCATAATAATAATTAATTTATAGTATTAATTTGAAGAAGTAATTTAGGAATACGACTACTTACCTACAACAAGTCTGTTATCATTAAAAGGATCCCAGGCATAATCTGTAACCTTAGTATGGTGCTCTAGGACTGGTATACCTGTGTCTGGAAGCTTACCAGGACTATTCAGCTACAGATACATGTTAAGAGATTATTCTAATGGCTCAAAATGACACAAAATTTACAATGCAAACCAATTTTCATTTAACATGTTTCTGAAACAATTTTAATTAAGTCTCAGTGATAATATATACATGCAATATCAACAATATGAGTCTTATTTTCATCTAATGACTTACCTACAATAATATATATAAAAAATATGAATCTTATTTTCATTTTGCTTATGATGGATAAATTACACAACGTTAAATTTCTCTGTCTGAATATTATAAATGTTTCAGGGGGCGTTTTGAAAAATTAAAACTTTGAATATTATCAACTACTGTAAATCACTTTTTATTCGCGAGAACTTTATTTTCGCTTAATTACGTGAGAGGATATGCTCGCGAAAATTTTATTCTCGCGTATAATAGAATTCCTTAAGATTATATAAAGCAATGACCAAAATTCGTGAAAATTTTGTCTCGCTAATAAAGAGTCAATGACTATCTCGCGAAAATAAAGTGTCGCGAAAGTTAAGTGATCTACAGTAAAACATACAATTGACCAAATTTTAAACTATAATCATTCAAGCAAAATTTACCTCAAAAACTGAGAGGAGTCCCCCTGAGCCCTCGATGGGGACAACACACCGTGCTTTGTTGGCGACGAAGAAATTACTCTCCCCCGGTACTGTCCTGTCCAGCTTCCTGATGTTTTCAATGTGTGTACTGCGGTGGAGGGTCTTACACTTCAGGTGTTTAAACTTGGATTGTCTCACACCTAGAAATAGATAAAACATAGGTAATCAGAGATTACAGAGCTCACCTCAGCGAATGTTGTCTTTAAGTAAGGCAAAGTCACACAATTAACCAACAAAAAGTGTACATCCAAAAATGCAAAATTTATGCAATTTTGATTTTATACTTTGGAATAGACCTATATATAAACTTCAAACTAGTTCTCCATCATGAAAACGTAATTAAAATCCAGCATCTGAAGCAAGTTTGAGAGTTTTCATCCCTTGATGCATCATTTGTGCAAGTTTGGCTTATATAAGCCTTATAGTTTCTTGGTAATAGACCTGCATCCATAACTTTTACGAGGTGTCCATTATCTGGAAAATGTATGTCAAATTCAGCATCTGAAGCAAGTCCATTAGTGTGCATCCTAAGATGTACCATCCTTGCAAGTTTGGTCATTATAGGGCTCATAGTAACTTGGAAATGAAACCTGCACCCAAAACTTTAACCTGTTCACTCAACCAGAAAATGTAGGTCAGATTCAGCATCCGAAGCAAGTCTGGTAGTGTGCATCCTAAGATGTATCATCCATGCAAGTTTGGTCACTATAGTGCTCATAGTTACTTGGAAATGAGACCTGCACCAAAAACATAAACCTGTTCACTCATGCGGAAAATGTAGGTAAGATTCAGCATCCGAAGCAAGTCTGGTAATATGCATCCTAAGATGTACCATCCATGCAAGTTTGGTCATTATAGGGCTCATAGTAACTTGGAAATGAAACCTGCACCCAAAACTTTAACCTGTTCTCTCAACCAGAAAATGTAGGTCAGATTCAGCATCCGAAGCAAGTCTGGTAGTATGCATACTTAGATTTATCATCCATGCAAGTTTAGTCACTATAATGCTCATAGTTACTTGGAAATGAGACCTGCACCAAAAACATAAACCTGTTCACTCATGCGGAAAATGTAGGTAAGATTCAGCATCCGAAGCAAGCCTGGTAGTGTGCATCCTAAGATGTACCATCCATGCAAGTTTGGTCAACATAGGGCTTATAGTTACTCAGAAATGAGACCTACACCAAAAACTGCACCAAAAATGTTAACCTGCTCCAAAAACATTAACCTGGTTATTCCTTTGCTGAAATTGCAGCATCTGAAACTTTGACTGGTACAATGAAACACACTAGAAACATGCATGTCTAATCAATATAGGACATAGAAGTACTTAAAAAGAAAACTGCTCCAAAAAACTTAACCGTAACCCGGGACGCCGATGAGGACGCCGACGCCGAGGGTATTACATAAGCTCCCCCAACTCCGTTGAGATGAGCTATAAAGGCTGTTTACAACTTTACATGTGTATTTCAAATTGAATGTATAAATTTTATCCCACAGTGCTAATAAGAAGACACTTTTATTTTGTTATGTTTCTTCAAACCATTGGTTAAATTGAGTTGAGATGAAGGAGAAAATATAATCTACCAAAATTTTCAAATGTTTGATTTACTGCAGTATTTTTTCCCATCAATTTGCATATAGTTAGCAGGAAGGGAAAAAAAGAAAGGAAGACACAGTTTGAAAATACTCGTATCTGAATGGTAGCAAATACAACTCATGAGATAGATTTTCATCTCTCACCAGAGAAAATTTTGGCTGAGACTTTTTTCTGTACGTCCTCCCTGTGTTCCGCTTCCACTTTATCCTCATCTGTGATGTCATCACCGATGACGTCTGCTGCTTTTTCTTCATCTGTGAGATTGTGTACAGGACTCTGTTCCTCAGCAG
>NW_026918178.1:0-138333 GCF_032062105.1 Saccostrea cuccullata
TGCGGGTCAGCAGGTGTGAACTGTCATTGGGGATGCTTACTTCTCCTAGGCACCGGAACTTTCAAGGATCCGTTTTTCTTTTGAGACCGATCGCTGTTTATTCTGTATTTTGATACAGATACTGAGTACATCTGTTTATTAATATTATGAACTATTTCTCTCACAGGAAGAAAGACAAGTAAACAAGATAATAAAGTTTTAAGAAATGTACATTATTGACTTTTCATACAATTAAATGTTCGAATAAGTAATAGATGACAATTATTTAAAAAAGAGTCGGCAAATATTTAAATAAAAATGTGATCGTTTATAATCGTTTGTAATAATTAGACTGAGTACAGAATTTATCCCTGGAAACAACGCTTTCATCATCTTTTAAATAATTTCAATTGAGAAAAAAGGAGAAGAAAACAAACGTTTCATTATGGAAGTAATCCATAACTGTACAACTTACAGATGTATTCAGTTTTTTTTATATAAAGGCTTTCTTCATGTACTAGTATTAATCAAGTTAATTAAAGGGATGCCTTAATATTTTTGCAAAGAAAAGGAAACTCAATCGAGAGATTCTCCGATGTTTTGCAGTCGGTAATAACCTTCAACCCCTTTAGCCAGTAATTAACCCGTCCTCCCTGTGCCAGTAGCATAATTCGATCAAATATTTATTGTTCACGAGGGGTGCCTTATAATAAATCACAGGCACCTGAATTTTTATCAGTAAGTCTCTAGATTAGCCATATATCGAAACATTCTACCCCCTCTATATGAAGTATAAATACACAAGGTGCAACGCCATTTTGACCCCTTGTTCGATTCAGGCCTCAATTTAACACATAAATCGGATATGCCTACTGGTTTTCGTGTAGCATTGGGTTCAAATATGATATTTCTCGCTATATATTTCTTCCTTAAGTTTAAATCCAACGCGTTGATAATGTTATCAGCTAAACTTAATGCTGACTTCGAATTTCGTCACAGGGCCCGATCGCCATCAGCTGACGTCACGGAAATTTAATCTCGACACCAAATGCTCCTATACATAAACTTTTTTAATACAACAATTATAAATGTATTTCATTGACAAACAAAATCAGAGAAAAATTAAAAACCGAAAGATTATGTTGTTTTGACAGTCTTGAATTTAATTAGCATATGTTATATGTGTTAGAAAGAAATCATAGGTAGAGGCTTTGTCGATAGGTAGCGCCTTATGGAAGTTTCCGGTGTCGATACATGCCATAAAGCGGTTAGCGAAGCTAACCGCTTAAAAATGATTTATTAAATCTTATGTATATCTAGACTCAAAAGCCCCCCTCTAAATCCGCAAGTGTTTGCATACATGATAGTAGCTTTACGTAGAGGCTAAGTAGCGGCTACGATCTTGAACGCACTCTGTCAACTGTCTTATTGCATAAAATTACGACTGTTTATAACGAGCATTTGATGGACAGGGCTTCCCATTTCAGATTTTGTGTACAAGCTTTGTTGCAGGAAAGACAGTGACTTGATCAAAGTCTAAAATACATTTTAAGCAGTGGCATAGCGCCCTTTACGCAACAACACAAATGAATGCACAGATTTTTTAAAAAAGAAAATTAAAATAATAATAGTAATTTATAATAAAAAAAACATGTCGAAAGTTCAATAACGGATTAAAATAATTAGGTTATTTTATAAAATATAGGTTGTTTTTATCCATACGTACTAAATATAATATTTTCAGCTTCTACCTAAGATCTTTGAAACAGTGTATATATCGTTTTAATAACTTTTTTTTAGAATATCAATGACGATCGAATTTCAGATATAACTGTGTCTATTCAAAGCAAAAGCAAATAATAAACGATGCTTTTTACTAATTCCCCTCATAATCACCTAAATTAACTGCGTTGTACTAGCACTATAATTTAAACAATGAATTTTAAAATGTAGCAGCATTTTCAATGAAAAATATTCATAAGTTTAGTGAATACACCAGTATAAAGATTTTTTTCATTTTGCATTTATGAAAAATCACGAAAGCCCATTTGGGCCAGTTCAGAGAAAGAAATATTTTTAATGCGTTTAAACGCAATGATTTTTGCGATTAAACACAATAATTATTGACTTTAAACGCAATGAAAAATATTTCTTTCTCTGAACTGGCCTCAACTGGCTTCCGTAAAAACCTGTCTTAACTGTGAAATAAATTCAGTAGCAATTACTATAACAATGAATTTTCTGTTTGTAAAATTTTGTTTGTTTTTTTTTTTTTGTAGTCCATAATAAATTCTCTTTCGTCACTTAAAGATGTATTCACTGTGACAAAAGATTTGACCAATAGGAGAAAACAGTTTTCCGGGAAAAGTGACATTTCAAAATCAATCTTTATTTGTTGTATTTTACCATATGTATATCTAAAATTTTCAAATTTGTAGTTTTATTTTACAATAAGCCACCATAGTTGGACGAACACCATTTTGTCTGTTAAAGCGTAGATTTTTGCACGAATTTTGGTCTAGGAGTCCTTCAGGGCAGACTTTCCCTTAATAAAATTATAATATTTTGAAAGGTTTGGATGTAAGAAATAATTTAAGACTTCTTCAAATTTAGACCATACATGTACAATCTAATAGTCAGTATAGCTCATTTGATTTAAATTATATGCGCTGACTTTTATACCTTGGGAACTTTCTTTTTAAAGTTGGGAGTTCGAATCCTCCTTGTTCAACTCTTTATAGCTTTAAATTTTCGCCTTTTTAAAGATAATTTTAAATTATTTTTACAGGCTTGTATATTTTCCTTCAATCATCTATCCCTTCATCGTCTCAAGCCACGGTCCAGAGTCTGCATATAGCTCTCTCCAGAATGGGAGAGGATCGAACATTTTGGCCGTGGTTTGAGACGATGCTATCCCTTATGCATGCCCATTATCTTGATATAAGAAACACTCAAAAAAGATCATTTCGTAACAATCCAATGTACAGTTGTCAGTTAGATGGAACAAACCTAAGAATAAGCTCACTTTCTCCGAGGACAAGAACAACTCACTCTGTGTTACTCGATACAAGTATTCTCGGCAGCATTGAGCGGCGATGAATTTCAATTGTATGTATTCCTTAGAATTTAATCACATTGCTTTTATTCCATTTGTGCTACTGGTGCTTGTCTGGGTAACATGTAGTGTGTTACGTATTGCTTGAATTATTTGAGCTTAATATATTTAGAATAAGCTATATGTACATTTGCTCTAAGTCAATGTTCTAATTTTGAAAAAGTAGGGCTACATCTATCACTATCAGTATATTACTCCCTTTGATTTCATTTAGGCCTATGTAATTTGCTCACATTAATGGCATGTTTTTATTATTTTCACGGAAATGTGTTGTAAGATAAATAGACTAGACAAAAGAATAGCATTTCATAAACAGTAGACATTACCACAACGTACAATGAGTAGTAAAGAAAAATATCAGTTTTTAGTACATGTATTACGTTTGGAGATAAAAAGTTCAGAATAATAATGAAAGTGAAATAAAGATTTATGAAAAACAAATTGTAACATATATGTACCGGTATTCAGCCTAATGTCACAAATCGGAACGGAAATCGACAAGCTTTCTGTAAACAAAACAAAAAAACAGGCCCGGCCCTATTTAAATTGAACTTTTCAACGCAATTTTGCGATAATATGATCGAGTTTTCCAGCGTTTCGTAGAATAGCAGGAAAGCATTGTATGATAAAAACGTATTTTATTGGAAATGCCTGTTTATGGTAGGCGTGGCCAAAGGAAGACCAATGAGAAGGCGTTATTTTGTGAGGTGTTGGATCATTCTAAGCCAGTGCTCCTCCGAACACACACGTGTTTTTTTATATTTATATTCAAATGAATACGTTTCTATGAATAAAATTAACAACAATATTGTCATATTATTTGATTTTGCTTTATTATACATGTACATATATGGTGTTTCTGCATACCATGTACTGCTCCGAATGCATGTTCGAAATTCTCCCTTGAGGCATTATTTATACATAGCGACGTGCACACGTTTTCCATAGTTACTCGTCTGTGTTTTTTTCTGGGCGGTTTTTAATGTCTTTAATAGGGGTACAATGCATAGCATGTAACGTATAGTTACATAATGTAACCATTGCAGTTCTTCATTGATCACATACACATTAGTGTATGACTGTTTGCTATGGATTGTTAGTTAAAGAGATTTATGCCGTATTAGTGTTTTATTTTAAAAGAAATAAATGTATAGGTGGTGTCTCATCAAGTCGTAACGGTATAAGTTATATACTTTCTGCAAATAAGACTATTCCACTCCATCACTTTTAAAAGTTATGAAATATTATTAGGTAAAAATTATTTTCTCTCTGAGACGGATAATAAACCGCCTCTTATTGAAATATTCATGATCACGTGGTTTCGCATGCTCACAGCAAACAATGGTCCAATCTCGTGAATGAACCGAAAAGCATAATGGTCTATACGTTTTTACTACAAACACGTGAGTTAGGGATTGTCAATACGTGAGCACACCTCAGAGGTGGTTGCTTTTTGTACCGAGGAATAATCACGTGCAATTGTCTTTTTACTAGCAGTACAGCACGATGAAACTCGAAACAAACGGACCTGTACAATGGAGTGGGGAAAACTTTAATCTTTATCATTGTTAATCATTTGTAGGCAAATATGAGCATGGGATTAGTAGATAATAAATGTATATTTCCTTGACCTGATTATTCTCGCGATGCTTTTCCGCGCACATGCGCAGATCCAGGATAAACGGTCAGTCCTATAAATATGCATGAGAATATCGTGTTCTTTTCCGGACCAGTACTTTGTTAATACCGAACAATATTTCGTCGAATTTTCAAGAATGCTTCATTTTTGATAGCTTATCAAAATTCAAAATTTTTTGTCCGGTTTCAGCTGTGCAAAAATACTGCTTAACACGGCACACGTATCTTTATGCTTACAGCTTAAGTGTTGTATTATTTGTCTATTTTGATAATGTGTGAAGAATATACTTATATAAAGCTGCTACAATAAGGTAAACATATTTGAAAAATAAGCCAACTTAACACATATTGAGAGGGCAAATGTAATAATTTGATATGCTGCTTAAGGATTTGAAAAATAAGCCAACTTAACACATATTATGTAATTTTGAATGTTTGATATGAGAAATATCATTTAATAGAGCAAACACGTTCTTTCATGTAGTACTAGTACTTTGCATTTCTGATTATCATTTTCACACTGCATGTGAAAAAAATATCACTTATATTCAATGGACGAAATATATTGCAAGAATTTCACTGTTGAAAATGATGTATGTATTGTCTTAATTCACGAAAGCAAGAAATGCTTTGTTAAAAGGGGGTTTAGTGGAGTTGTAAGTTTTGTCAAAACTCAGCATTTTTTTTTTGTTAATATTTAGTAGAACTACGATTGTATAAAGATAAAAAAAATATTTGGAGTTAATTTTCTGACGTAAAAACCTGAAAATCCATGGGCTTACAGGGCTTCGCTATAAATGGTTTATCGAGTTACTGAGATTTTTTTATATACATATAATAAAATAATTCCATGGTCATACATGTATAGTCAGGGAGATTTTGGCTATAAGTTATAAAACTGATTCCTGGACTAAATCCGTTATTTTGCGTAAACGGGGAAGAAGGGATATTGGCAGGTATAACAAAGTAGTGGCGCTGTGGGGCCGTAATAAAACGTACAGGGTAAATTGAAGATGCCGTTTTCCTTATGTATATATAGTGAAGCAAAAAACTGTCTTTTGAACACATCCACCTCATTCCTTAAAAAAAAAACGTAAACCCCACCGACAGCGCATAGAAATAGATTATTTTTACACGTTTGGGAGATGATATAACATGTTTTTTTTTCCTTATTTATTTTCATTTGCTATTGCTTATTAAGGAATTTCTGGATTGGAAATTTTTGGACTAAGGATAACCCTTTCCCACATTGAGAAATCCCTCAATCTGCGCGTGAAAAGATAAATAAATAAACATGTCCAACCATCTTCCAAACTTAAATTTATAAATATGTCCCCATTTCTGTTCTTTGTGTATGAGGGACTGAGTAAAGGTCCCCAATTCTGTAAGCTTATGAGAAGTTGGGTCCCCTACATTTACACAGAGGTCCCCATATTGGCACTTCCGGGTCCCCATTTTCTAAATTTATGAATATATCATTCTAGCTCAAAGACTCAGTTTATTTACTTATTCCAGGATACTTACGGGGTAAAATAAGTTAAACAATACCAATTCTGCCACGAAATCGCTTAGTCCCCATTTTAAGATTTTTTGGCAGGGTCCCCAGATCGAAGTCCAAACACGTATGTGTGTGTGTGTGAGGGTGAGGGTGTGTGTGTGTGTGTGTTTTATAAGTTAATTGACTTTTCTTTATTATTTTTTTTGTAAATAAATTGTTTTTCTTTGAAGAAATTCTTGTTTTTGATTTGAAAAGGAAAGCCTGGCTCATTCCACGTTACATATAAATAGTGAAAAATTCTCGAAAGGAAAGTGAAACAATATACAATCAATCAATCCATGTAAATATATATATATACTTCATATTGCGTTAATAATACTCTGAATTGCAGACATGGAACAAGTTTGTCTAGATTTAAGATAACAAAGCATGGAAATAGGTCCACAAACTTTTAAAGAAAAAATATGTCTTATGATTTAAAGAGAGAATGTCTTTATTTTACAATAAATCTAATGTGACATACCTAGAAACACATGAATTTCCCCGAGACAACAATTGCTGACATCATTGAATGATGCTAGTGATTTGTTTTCTGTGTTATAAACTGTTATCGGGTACTGTTGATCATCAAAAGTGACACAGGATGATGTGCTTATCTTTGTGACTCTCTTGACGTATGGTGTAGAAAGAAAAATATCACGACAGCAGTTTGGATGCGAACATTTTACGTTCTCGAATATTGACATGTTTTGTCTAAACATAAATTGAAATTATTTCTCATTCAAATCCTTCTGCTTTTGTATCAACCAAATACTAAATAATGGGTTTAAATTATATATGTGTTTTGAGCATATAAATAAAATCTACATAGTATATATATAAAATTTGATCCAGAATACTTATCAATATAAAAAATTATAAGTTTATTGTATTTGAGTCAAACACTTAAATCAAACACGATATATAAATCAGGATACCATACCTGCTTACAAGGAGTCCCTTCTAATCTCTGACACCGATTTGTTTTGTTTGTGTTTCGGTTTTTTGTGTTTTTATACTTAAACATGTTTAAAATGTCGGCAATAATCTATTTTAACCTTTTCCTGAATGAATCAGATGATAACGTTAGAAAGTGTGACTGTGTCAAACACAGTTAACCACTTATATTTGTCAACGTAGAGTAGTTATATCACCAAGTCAAGAATGATGTTATGTAGGATGCTAAGTACATGTAGTGCTACTATGACGAGGTCTTGGCGTCAGATTACAATGTTTATTTTATTAATGTATATTTAAGAATATAAAGAAGATCTAAAAATGGAAATAAGAATACGATTTTCTATCAATAAAAATAAAATTTTATTGACACATTTCTAAAAAATTGAATTTCCTCTTTTCCTCATAGCCCCTCAATTGAGCTAATCTGCAATTCATATTTTCTTTCATTTTCAACTTCACTTCAATTCCGAAATTCATAGAAAATATATAAAATGTTCACTTCAAACCAACTTTCATGCATCATCATATTAAAGCTCAAAGGGGAACAGTTACTGTTAATTATGTACCAAACACTTAAATTTCTTTTAATCAAATGTGCCCCAATGAAGTTTCTTGTTCAATATCTTATGGCAGGGCCTAGAAATTCGCGATTATGATAGGTTAACAAGACTTTTATTGAAACGTTAAATACACTAAAACCGTCACTTTTTGATAAAATTAACTGCATGATAAGATTTAAAAAAAATAATTCAGTGTCATACAATGCTTTAATCTTAGGAAATATATGTATATTTTCTTAAAGTTTAAAGGTTAATGTTTTTTTTTAAAGTTGTTTCTTCTTTTTGTTTTGATGCCCCCATCCCCTTGATAAACGTTGCTTTCAGTCGTCTATCTTCTGTTTTTGTCTCTCCTACTTTGATCCTCATAAGAATAGTTCACTTACTCAGACTTGGTAGTTATTGTTCAAAAATGTTATGGGTTTATTACCATTTATAACATTGTTCAAGAACTACGCAAACTGACTCCCAATTCCCAACTACATTTTACCCTCATCTATTAAAACATTTTTGTCCCTTGAAATCCGGCTTTAAAACATTACCATATTTAAATATGCACGGAAATGGATATATGCCCCTTAAATCTTTCCGTTAAACTATGTAAAATTCAAAGTATAGGATTTATAGAGTACTATAAAACAATACAATTGAATTTGAATTACGGTATCTTTATTAAGGAATTTCCATCCCTTATGGGACCACCCTTAAATGTCCATCAAGTACATAGTACTCTGCTATTATATTAAAGCACTTTATAGTGGAAAAGGATCGCTCGCGAGAAAGTTTTAAAAAAATCATTAATTAAGCAGTAGTTAATTAACAAAGATTGTATTGAGGTCTATGAGAGAAAGCTTTTTTTTCTAAATAAAAATTCAAATAATTCGAATATCTATAAATCCTGTGGCGGAATGATGCACTGAAACATTAAAAATAGAATGACAATTGAAAACAATTTTTTACCGGCTAAATTTTTTTAATTGATTTTTTTTTTTCATTAATTAAAAAAGAGGAGATAACTCTTACCAAAATTCAAGGTCATAAATTAGGACACACCCCATTATATATACGAATAGAAATAAATGGGAAGTATGCCTAAATAGACTGAGTATTTGATGCCTACATATCTGTTATGTATTCAATTCACTGAATGTGTTCCTATTAAGGATTGAATACCTTAATTTTCAAAACTAAATACATGTACTATGTAATAAAATTTTACGACAGATACATTGCTGAGTCTTGTAAATGATATACCAAATCCTTATCCTTAATCCTAATAACACTGTTTCGAACTACCGTTGTGCATTGCTAGGAAATATTCATATCTTGTTTTGAATCATCCACAAATTGCTTTGTTAAAAAGAAACATAATTGTTTCTACTCTCGGGTACTCCGAACTCGTACTTGTTCCAGATGGGGTCTTCCAAAAATTATTTAAATTCCATTGGGCATTTATTCTGTTTGTTAAAAAGGTTAACTGGTTTTTTTAATCTTATGAGGCAGAATTTATTTTTCAAAAATGTACTAGAGAAAAAGAAAATTACTGATTGGCCTTCAACTTGACATTACGTTATATTGACAAAATACCGGTATGTTCGATAAACAATAATCAAGTCGACTCGATTTACCCTAGTGAAGGACACCAAAAATCAAAATTATACATTTGGTTCATATGTGGATATTTTACTTATCACTTGACGATAAACGAAACGACGTTGGGTATACCATCGTCACTTTTCCCTACTACCGTTGTTATATTCCAATATTACCAGCATATAGTGCTAATTAAGGTCTAACAACTGTACAACTTTAAACTGATTCAAACCACTAACAAATAAGTTGATGTTACAGGAATATCTACAAAGTAGCTGAAAGGAAGCATTTGCAAATCTAGACCTCTTTTAAATGACTTTGTTGGGGAAAAAAATCCCCATCCATTAGTCACATGCAATCTATTATTGTGTTGCATAATGTTTCATACAAATCAGGTCTTTTTTTTAAGAAATAATGAAATACATGGACATAAAATAACAATATTCAAGCTGAAAAATCTATTCAAATAATTCAACTCCGGAGCAGTGCATACATAAAGCTCTAACACATTATAGTCTGGATCAGGTGCCATGGAGGAGTGAGTCTCACCTGCCGACCACTCACACCCGCCGTGTACTCCTTGTCATGATCGAGAAATAATGTTAAAATCAATCGAAAATTCAGTGTGTAACTAATAGCACCAAACAATAAATAAGAAAAATTCAGTCAACGCTTGATTCAATGCTAGATTGTATGTGCTTTAATACAAGGTCACTTTATGAATCATAGAACTTACGAATAATGACTTTAAACGAGGTTTCTGATATACTTTTTCATAAATTTTTTTTTAAATAACTTCCCTCGTTTTAGAAATTGTTCATACGTAGAGCATCCTCTTGCGTATCGAATCATCTGAGAACTACAACCAATATATCCCGTGATAGGGGTATACTGCTGCATAAGTAAGGGACAGTAAGGATTGAAAAGTTACAATTATCATGTTTATCGTAAAGAGTATATCGCTGCTTAAGTAAGGAAAGTTAAAGATTGAAAATTTACAATGATAATGTTTATATAATGTAATAAGTAAGGAAAATTAACGATTATTTATTGTAATTTGTTTATCAGAGAACGTTGTTGTTAGGTTACTTTTGACGTTTTTTTTTTTTTTTTTGGTTAAATATCCTGATATGAAACAGAAGTGTCAGACTCTGTGGTATCTTTTATCCCGTCTCAAGCTCACTGGAATATACAGTGTCGATAAATAAATGGAAATAACTTTTTTTAAAATTCTGTTTCATATGAATACAAAAAATAGTTCTAATAACGGGGCCCGATTGATACCCCTAGAAATTCTAACAAATCTTTGCTATATTTACTTCGAATTATTCCGTTGTCTGATTATTAAGAAGTAAAAATGATTTATGGGAGACCAAGTATTCTTAGCCGGCTGACTCAACATCTGTCTAAAGGCATATGTTTGTGTCCCTTTACTTTTTTGTTATTGACAAAGGGATATATGACATTAATCAAAGTAAGGGGTTTTTTTAAATTGTCATTTCAAAAGTTTATCCGCCGAAATATGGCTGAAATATTGCCGACTCGGCGTTCAACAAAAAACAATCAATCAATCAAAAGTTTAAGGAAAATATAATATTTATTATGAAGGATAAATAATTATCAAAATTTTAATTTGACCTACTCCTTTCACTCATGATTTTCAATATAAGACTTAAAATTGTTTGAAACACAAAGACATTCTTTTCCATCTGAAAACAATGTTTAGAAATCAGAAGTCGATAAGAAACTTATTGTAGAATAGCTCTACAAAGAATCATATCTATCTATTGAATTTGAAGCTTTATTGAGATCTTTATTTATCGCTCTCAAAAAAGTCAGGCGATTACTTCACAGTATTGAGGAGTTTCGTTGGTTATTGAATGTCTTTGGTTTTCGTTCCTCGTTTTTGTTACTGGTTCTACGTATTCAGTTGCTAGATCAGTTCCTTCTGGTTCTACGTATTCAGTTGCTGACCCAGTTCCTTCTGGTTCTACGTATTCAGTTTCTTGATCAGTTTCTTCTGGTTCTACGTATTCAGTTGCTGACCCAGTTCCTTCTAGAGGTACATCTAGCAGTGTATATACACTATCAATCTGTCTTTGAACGTCTCCAGCGGCCACGTATCTAAAAAATAAAGGTACTTACTCTTCGTTTTCAATATTTGAATTTTTCTTATTTCGAGTTTATAATTAAAATGTTATTGTGAACTTAATTAACAATACAATTTAAAGATGCTCAAGATCCCCAGCTAAGAAAAGAAGGTTTTTGTTTTACTTTACCTATTTATAAAGTCTGAAAAATAAAAGATGGAAAAACTGAGATGACGAGTTAAAGTGGCGAGGAATTTAAACATCCGAATTCTTTCTTCGTTAGTATAGGAACAACAGTTGCTTCTTTGCATAAAAAAATAATAATAATTTTCCGTGGTAACCGTATTTGAAAGATTATGCGTTATTTTTCAATATAGCGTATTAGCGTTATAGTTCAAACATTTGGCTTTAAAATGGTTCTAACTAGATAATTGTTGATAAATTGATTACTGCAATCAGTTTTCAAAAGACATAAAGGAGAGAAACGTCAGAGGATGTTAATACTTGTATATTTACATCGAAAATTTATTATGAATTAATAAAATAATAAATTAATTAAAAGAAATGTGTCCCTTGAGCGAATTACAACTCTTTCCATGGATTATTCTCCAATCACTTACTCTTTCTTTATGAATATTTGTGCCAATTTATGTTTTAAAAATTATCATTGTGTTACCAGTAATGTACATGTCAAATGTGAAAGTCATATCTCTTCAAGTTATCAGGAAATATTTTTGAAAAGTAGGTCAAACTTCAAGGTCACAGAGTCAAAAGTCATGATACATTTCGAAAGGTCGTATCACAGGTAATATACATGCATGTATAATATGATTGCCCTATCTTTTCTCTTTCAAAATGATCAATTTAAAACAATTTTAATTTTTTTTTTTGCAAGTAAGTCAAACTTCAAGGTCAAGGTCACGGTTTAAAAAAAATCATGGTATATTTAGAATGATATTGTCACAGATAAATACTAACACACATGTTTAATATGAAAGTCCTGCCTCTTCTCATTCAAAAGATATGACCATGATGAGCACGGTTATATTTATTGTGACTGACGGACAGACTGACATACAAATAAGATTTAACGTCCCCTACCTTTCGCAGAAATGGGGGACAATAAATGTCCTTGCTGTTCTTGTGAGAAGGACTATATGATGATGATTTTATTCTGTGCATGGATAAACCTTGATTCTGTTACTTTACCACGGCCGAAAGGTCGAGTGACGCCTCGGTACAGGTATGATGGGCAGCACTGGCTAAAACTGCGCACAAGTTACTTAACGCACTTTCCGAAAATTTATGATAGAAAAAGTCCCCTATTTCTATGTAAATTGGTTGAAATAAGCCCAGTGGTTCTCAAGAAGAAGCTAAATATGTGAAAAGTTTGCTGCCAAACAGATGGACGACAGAAAAAATGTGTTTGGGGAACTAGAAAAGCTCAAATAGCTCAAATGATTCACAATTATTCGGAAAGGGTTACATATGGCAAGCCCTTTTACTATTTATTCGTAAAATAAATTTTTCTTTCAAAATGAGAGATATCTCTCTAGCATAGAGAGATATCTCTTTAGCTTAAGGAGATATCTCTTTAGCTTATAGAGATATCTCTTTGACTAATAGAGATATCTTAATACTTTAGAGAGATATCTCTTTCAACAAAAGAGATATCTCTTTTTGAAAGAGAGATATCTCTTTTAGTAAGAGAGATATCTTTATAAGCTAGAGAGATATCTCTTTAAACGAGAGAGATATCTCTTAAAGTTAGAGAGATATCTCTTTAACAAGTTTAAAAGAGATATCTCTCTTAATTAGAGAGATATCTCTTTAGATTTTCAAAAAGAGATATCTTTCTAAGCTAAAGAGATATCTCTTTTAATGAAAGAGATATCTCTTTTCCAATCACCCTTAAAATAAAATAACTAATTCTCCCGTTAAAAACGAAAGCGAAACAGGAAGTAATGTCTGTTAAGTCGTTCGTTTTCTGGTTATTGAAAAGAAGAGGATAAAATGGACCGATTGATACAGGTAAACAACGTTTAATTGCTTTATTGTTTTAAGCGAAAGTAACAGGATTTCAAACCAAAACGTCCCCCAAAGATTGGTTCCATATTATATTTATTTCATTTATTTAACTCACAGGACAGCTGAGCCGGGGATATAGAATGCGAAGTCAATAAAAACAAATTCGAAATAGGCCTACATGCACCCAATTTCATCGATCACAGGAATACAGGATTGATTACTACGTCGATTAAACATAATCCTGATAGAATTAATGTTCTTTTTTAATTAATTAATACTCCAAAAATAAAAACGTCCAACATTACTTCTTTCATGTAAACAGGGATGTATTATATATTCAACTTCAATATTAACTGTTGGACGTTAAACGACATACATGTACGATCAATATATTAACTGTAAAGCCTTATGACCCCCTTCCCAAACACAGGCACCTGAAGTATGGATAATACCCCCTTTTTTTTATAAAATTTAACAAAAAAGGGGGGGGGGGTTATTACATACTTCAGGTGCCCGTGTTCCCAAATACTCTTACAATTATGAGAAAGACATTTTATTTTCTTAATATAGGCATTAGAAATAGGAATTTTCTTATTTGTCTTAGCTAGAACAATCCCCAATTTATCCAATGTTGTCACCAAACAGGTCTGCACTGGGTCCATAAGACATTCATCATTCAATGGTAGAACATTTTATCTACATTTGTCATATTTTACAGAGATCCAGGAGGTACTGAAAAAGGGACAATGCTTCGACTGAATGTGTCATCCATGTACCAGTATAGACCTGTTAAATTGTTAATGAGGCATATCCAATAATTCTTATACTCATGAAGAGTGCGGCAACTCCCAAGTAGTTAAGGATGGCACTCATTTTAAATCAGGTACAGGATAATTTTTTGGGCTGCACTTTTCTTTACTTCAATATTTCTTAAGTATCAAGTCCACAAAAGCTCAAACACCATGGTGAATCAATGGACCATAATGATAGTTAAATTTGTCATATGCTTTCTTATTAAATTATCAATTTGAAATTTGATTGGTAAAAAACATTTATTAACAAGTACAATTCTTCTACTGTGTGCCTGTCATCCCAACAATTGCAAATGCACATTGATACATGTAGGTTCTCCATGAAAATTGCTAACTGTGCAGAATGGTTGCACATTTTTTCAATGAACGACATTTTCTTAACATTGAATCCTTCAGTATCACAAGACAAATATTGCATGCTTATTTTAATACAATATAAATAAACTTAAGAACAAATTTAAGGATTGAAGTTTAATTTGTATATATGGTAGTTACATGCGTAATTAGTTTTATATATAAAGGATGTACACAAGCATTTTATAACATTGAAAATATTCAAGAAAGTATTCTCTTAATTTCTTGTAGATCCTCACTTCTAGGATGTTTTCCATGTTCTTGTGAAAAGTGTTTTACATGGCACCATTCAGCTACAAATACTTTGCCGGTGGAACTGTGACATCAATCAACTGCTCATGCCACTGCTAATTGGCAGAATTTCCTTTGGGACAAGCAAATTGTTTCAAATATTTTACACCTGCAAGTTAGTACTTATGAAATTTTGTTTGCAGGAAGCTAAAAGCTAATGAGTACTGAAAATACAAGCCAGATGAAGTACAAAAGTGTTGATACAAGTCATTTAGAATTTTCAATTCTTTGCAGGTAGTGATGAGTGTACTGGAAGTTTTTTCGGGATCTTGTCCGACATCATAGGTACAACTGGTCACTGTGCTTTCTTGGTTATATAAGCAGGCATATTGTTAAAGCGGTGACACATGTAGCTTCAAACGATGCTTGACTGTTTAAGTGTTTTTCTTTGATTTATAAGTAAACCTGGATTGATCTCTGATGCAGTAATATAGAGCCATGTCCATTCTTTAATATTCCATCATCCCACTGTCACAAAGTACTGAAATAAAATTGATTTTGATTTTAAAAATTTTTGGTTTTTATATGTAACATAAAATTCTACAGAAATTCAAATATTAAAACTACTTCAAAACAAGATGTGTTTGTGAAACACTATGCACCAGGCGGCAACAAATTCAAACAAGTTTTTTTAAGCATATAGGTCATAGTCAAGGTCACAAGGTCATTGGCCTTGGTGTCATTTGAAAGAGCTTAATTAGTGGAGTATGCAAATCAAATATGAAGTCTCTATCTTTAACGGTACAAAAGGTATGGTGAAAGTTCAAAATGGTATTTATAGCATTAAAGTCACATTAAAGGTCAAAAGTTCACTGGCCTTGGTGTCATTTGAAAGAGCATAATTAATGAAGAAGGCATTCCAAATATGATTTCTCTATCTTTAGTGTATCAAAAGTTAAGGCGAAAGTTAAAAAAAAAGCTATTTTTAGCATATATGTCACAGTCAAGGTCACAAGGTCATTGACCTTGGTGTCTTTTGAAAGAATTTAATTAGTGGAGTAGGCATATTAAATATGAAGTCTGTATCTCTCATGGTTCAAAAGTTATTGTGGAGGTTAAAGTTGACAAAAGACAAAAAGACATAGAAACAGGATATAAACAATAGACAATAATTCACTTATTTTATGATTGTGTATATTAATGTGACTGAATTTTGGACTCATTTTGTACAAAGGTTTAGTGTCATTGAAAAAGATTACAAAATATCCAAAAGAACTGTTTTACTTGTTAATATAGAAGGAAGTTGTTTAGAAAATTTTCTTTTATTAGTTGCAAAAAATTTTATTTACTATTCAAGATCACAAGATAGTAAGCCATTATTTATTGATGCAGTAAAGTTATTCAAGTATTACAGAAACATAGAAAATTGTTGTGAAAAAGTTTTTCAATGTAAGGACAAAATACTCAGTAAATGGGTCCTGTGTGATAATGTGTACAACAAGTGATGAAAAAATCAAAATTGTAATTTTTTGTTAATTTATATCTACACATTCGGTACATCTGTTTTGTTTTTGGATAAATTGTATGTTTAACTGTCATATGTTTACATATATGTACATTTATTATGCCCCCCCCCCTCTTTGAAGAAAGGAGGGCATATTGCTTTGCTGCTGTCTGTTGGTCCACTTAGTCTCCATTCATTTTCTTCACAACCATTGCACTGAAATGAAATTTGGTATACAGCCTTACAGGTATATCAGATGAATATCTAGGTCAAGTTCTGTTTTGGGTATGATCATCGCACCATTTTTGACAGAGTTATACCCCTTGGCTTTAGAAAAATTCCAATTACTTGCAGTTTCTGTTCATTTCCTTTGCAGAGGTTGCACATAGTGAAATGCAATTTAGTATACAGATTTATCAGATGATCATGAATATCTAGGTCAAGTTCTCTTTTGGGTATGCTTGCACCATTTTTGACAGAGTAATGCCTTTTTCGACTTAGATAAAAAATTCCAATGTGGGGGGAGGGGGGCATAAGTATTTTACAAACATCTCATTATTTTTAATTTTAGAAAGTGCACTGTGTGAGTGTGTGCAATTGTGGTGGTGAGTGGGTGAAAATTGTCTTGTGTTTGTACAGTGTATATATGGATATGGAAAATACTTCAAAATAAAGCATTTAAAAAAAAGTTTTGGAAAGTATGGCAATCATATACCATGCAGTACTCAGAAATGCTAAATAAAAGGCTGCGTAGAAGAAAAAAAAAAATTAAAACTACCAATCAAATAAGTATTAAATGTAAATCTTTTAAGACGAAGGTTTTGCTTTGTCAGATTCTTTGCTTATAGGGACACTTACCTTTAATAATGTCATGACAGGTGAGGCACATGGCTGGTCTTCATGCTGGATCAGTTCTTATTTAAAACCATCCAGTATTGCCCCAAGATTGCCAGATGTACAGACAAAACCTGTAATTTAGCAAGCTTCTGTAATATGCCAATTGAATTATTACATAGGCCATAGTTGTATGTGCAACTGATAATGATGTAGGACTAAGGTGCCTGACAAATAATGAGTTATAAATCTTATAAATATCCATTTATATGATACAAATCTTAACTTTCTTCATTAAATTTTATCAATGATTTTACAAGAAAATCAGAATAAAAATTGTCCTTTTTATACATAAAAAATATTTTCATTTAAAATCTTTTTATTTAAAAATATTTGTTGCATTTTCATATTTAGGGTACCCTTCCTAGGCCAACAATAAAAAAAAATGATTTGTTTGATGTACTCTGACAGACCTGTTAAAATAGCCCCTACCCATTTGCATTCATTTCTTGGGGGCACTTAAAATTTTTTAACACCCCCCTTAATTTCCATAGATGTTAAAGATAAGGTATCATATTTTTATAGGATGCTTTTTAATTTATAAATACAAAGTCTTTGTAACTAAATGAAAACATTAACAGATTTCTGAGTCTGTGGTTTTAAATATGACAGTTATCAATTTATTCAATGCTGTAAGACATAAGAAAAAAAAACTAGAAATATGTCCACAGGACAGGAATGCCCGCCAAGGGTATATTAGTCATCCAAAATGAAAATTTGTATGAAATTGGATCAGAATATCTTGAAAAATGTTACAGTTGAATTGCTTACATCAGTATGTATCAGCATATGAAGTTTGACACGAATTTCAGAGATGTGAGGTCAAGGTCAAATAAAAGGTCAACGTCATGTTGATGCAGTTGAATTGCTTACATCAGAATGTATCACCATATGAAGTTTGACACTAACTTAGGAAAATTGAGGTCAAAGTCAAAAGAAAGGCCAAGGACAAAAAATGTTTGTTTCAGTTGAAAAGTTCTCATCAGTATGGTAAATTTGATACAGTAAATCTCGTTTCGTACGAACACGAATATTGCAAATTCATGGGTATAGCGAAGTCATCTTGGATTCCCTTGAGTTATAAAATTTCAATGAATTTCTTATACGATTATAATGAATTATGGATATAGCGAAGTAATTTCATAGGTCCCAGCAACTTTGTTATAACCGAGTTTTGCTGTAACACCATCTTGAATGGTATGTTTAAAACTAAGTTAAACACTAATTTAAGAAAAGTGAGGTCAAGGTCAAAGGAAAGGTCAAGGACAGAAAATGTTGATGCAGTTGCATAGCTCTTATCAATATCTATCAGCAAAGTTTGATGAAATATCCTGTATAGTTTCTTTGAAACTGGGCTTTGAACTGAGCTAAACGCAAAGTGTGACGCATGGACAGAAAGACAGAAGACAGACATGACAAACACTATATGCCCAGGCCATAATCATGGTGGGGCATAAAAAAACTACCGGTACCTACCAACCTACCTGCCAACCTTGATAAAAGTGGGTAGGAGTACATCAAACAAATATATTTTTAAAGCTGGCCAGTTGTTGACTAGTATATTAGTCATTTTGATATGCTATGTCTTATAAAAAATAAATTTTATATTTGTCTTAGAACTTATTTGTTGCATCAATTTCATACCTGTATTTGCATTGTTTTGGATGCTGATAATTCAAAGTCATGATCAGACTGCAATTTGTCCTTAGGTGCTGCTGACTTTGGATCTCTTAGGAATTGCATCTTTTATCTGTGTTACTGGTTCTCTTGTACCTCTGCTATAAATAAGTTTTAGTGTATACAGTTGTGTAATATCAGTGAATAAATTGAACAGACAGATTGATTGTTTATTGTTTATCGTTCCTCTCAAGTATTTTTCACTCATATGGAAACGACAGTGGAGAGCTGCAAATTTTGTCCTAATGACCTATACTCAGCACTCAGGGCCATTGACTGATTGAGCAGGAAGGGATCTTTTTTGTGCCAACACCTGACCTACTGCAACAAGGGGCCACAGTTATACTGTATCATCCCAAGGACAGGTCTCCACATCCCACAGTGGGATTCAAACTCATGATGTAAGGATCAACACCTTATTTCGCGACTCTACTAGAGCAGACACTCTAACCACTGTGCCATGCAGGCGAATTTGAACAGACAGAAAAATTTACCAAAATCCATAAACCATGTTCTATACACAGGGAACATACTCTCTAAAGTGAGAAATATGGTCATCTAAATTTTATTTTATGCAGAGAGATGGCAAAATATATGAACATCTTATCCTTGTGAAATAGATCTAAATTGCTACAAACATTTAATGCTCAAAAAATTAATCCACTAATACAAAGCAGGTTAAAATTTACTGAAAAACAAGATGTGATTGTGAAACACTGATGCCCCCGTACGGCAATTTAGCCACAGTTAAGCTTTCTCAAATGCAAATCAAATATGTTAATTGGTACCAAAGTAAGGTCTTTTCACAAGAAATGAGAAATGTAAACACTAACTACACCTGCTCCAGGGTTATGACCAATGTTAACATCTTAAAAGACAAATTCCGGGTCAAGGTCAAAGGGTCAAGGTTGTTGTGTTCTAAAGAAAGGCCTTGTCTCAAAGATTACGTATGGGAAGTATGAAAGCACTGGCCCTTACCGTTCAAAAGTTATGGCCAAGGTTAAAGTTTGTAAAAAGTAGGTCAAACTTTAAGGTCAAGGTCAAAGGGTCAAGATTCTTGATATCCAATGAAAGGTATTGTCACAAGGATTACACATGTGAAATATGAAAGCTAGCCCCAACTATTCAGAAGTTATGGTCAAGGTTAAAGTTTGTAAAAAGTAGGTCAAACACCAAGGTCAAGGTCAGATGGTCAAGGTTCTTGAAATCAAATGAAAGGTCTTGTCACAAGGATTAAATTTGTGAAGTATGAATGCCCTAGTCATAACCCTTAAAAAATTTCTGTCAATGTTGTATTTTTAAAGTGGGTCAAACTCCAAGGTCAAGGTCAAAAAGTCAAATTTGGTGGTACCCATATAAAGGTCTTTACACAAGGAATATTCATATGAAATATGAAAGTCATAGCTCCACTAAATCAAAAGTTATGGGCAAGGTGAAAGTTTTTGCAGACAAACAGAGAGACAGACAGACAGACAGACGGACACGACAAAAACTAATTACCCCCGAAACTTCGTTTATGGGGGCATAAAAAGTATATTAAAAAAGTACCCAAACAAAAGTGATGCAGCCACAATATCATAAATATGACGTTGGTTCCCATCAATGACAAAACTCCTCCTCTATAATCAGCTGATGAATAACATCTCGGATTCAAGAGAAATCTGTTAACAAATTAAGGCAAAAGATAATTTTGAAACTATTTCATTCGGTTAAGAATAAAACACTTCATTTTCCCTCAAAATAAACAAGAAACGGATGACACTCTCTGATTTGTTTACCTGTATTTCGATCGAAATATTCCTGGTGGACGCTCGCACCCAATTTCTTATGACATGAAATTCATACATCGTAAGTCGGACAACCCTTCGGCTTTGTAAAACTATTTAATTTCCCCCTGAAAGCTGTGTGTAAACCAGAAACATGCTGAACTCAACACACATTCACCATGACCATGTGCGAGGAAGTGAAAATTATCGTAAAATCTCGCGAGTCACGTGACGAGACTTACAGACTCTGGACCGAATTTTCTCAGCTTTTGAAATAATGAATAAAAAGTTCACTTCCGGTAAAGGGAGAAGTCATTTCAAATGGAATTTAAATAAACATAATGAAGAGAGATATCTCTTTGCAATAAAGAGATATCTCTTTTTGCTTCAGAGATATCTCTTTTAGACCCTTTTGAAAGATATCTCTTTCACTTTGAGAGATATCTCTTAAGATAAACCTAGAGAGATATCTCTTTTACTTAAAGAGATATCTCTTTAACTTGGAAAGATATCTCTCTAAGTGATAGAGATATCTCTCTAGGTGAAAGAGATATCTCTCTAGTTGAAAGAGATATCTCTCTAACGATCAGAGATATCTCTTTAACGTTTAAAGATATCTCATCACGAAAGAGATATCTCTCAAGGAGAAAGAGATATCTCTCAAAGAAAAAGAGATATCTCTCTAAGTATAAGAGATATCTCTCTAACTTTAAGAGATATCACTTTCTTATGGAGATATCTCTTTAGAATAAGAGATATCTATTTAAGTTGAGAGATATCTCTTATTTTTAAGAGATATCTTTCTAAAATGAGAGATATCTCTGTAATTTTCAGATGAAATTTATTTTCCGAATAAATAGTAAAAGGGCTTGCCATAGTTACAGTATTTGAAAAGCTGTTCTTTTTTCATGCGTTTTTTGAGAAGCTGAAAATGTATGACATGTATCCATTGTTGAAAAAACTGCACATTTCAGAAAACAGTATGGCTGAAAATAGTCAATCTAGGCTTTGAGTAGGAAAATAAGCTAACCTGGTATAGCTAATTCAGCCACAGAATTTAGTCAATTTTAAGATGCACAACCTTTTCAACTCTCATAATAATTATTTTTAAAATATTTACTAGCATATCATTTCATTTCTGATGCAAATGAGAACAAGAGATAAGACCAGAAGTATATATTTAGATTAAAAAAATGTACATGTATACTTTTATGGTTTTTTCAGCAATTATATTTGTTTATTTGTTTTGAAAACATCTCTCTAGCTCGGAATTTTTTCACTCAAAAAGCACCAATTAAAAATAATGAAGACAAGATGTGTTTGTGAATTTAAGTTTCTCAAATATAAGTCAAATTTCAAGGTCAACGTCAAATGCTTAAGGTTGTTGGTATCAAAAAGAAATCTTGTCAAAAGGAATTCACATGTGAAATAAGAAATCCCTAGTACTTCCTGTTCAAAAGTCATTGCCAAGGTTAATTTTTTTAAGTGGGTCAAACTCTAGGGTCTATGTCAAAAATGTTTATACCTGTTGAAAAAGTTCACAATGAATACATATGTAAAACATGAAAGCCCTAGCACTGACTGTTCAGAACTTAGACCAAGTTTAAAGTTTGTTATTTTTCTTGTAAAAGTAGGTTAAACTGCAAGGTCAAGAAATCAAGAGGTCAAAATTGGTGGTACTCAAATAAAAGGTCTGGTCACAAGGAATTTACCTATTAAATGTGGAAGCCACTTAAAACTTATGGGCAAGTTTAAAGTTTCTGCGGACATACAAACAGACAAATAGACGACATAATATATACAAGAAACAAAACATGTAGTCAAATGGAAAAATTTTCTACTATTTTGGAGTCACAAGATCAATTGTCATTTCAGGGACAGGGAGTGGCTAGGGAGATCGGACACCCCCTCCTTGGAATTTGCAGAGTTATTTAAATAGGACTATATACTGAAGCAAATAAAAATGACTTTGGACATCCCCCCTTTGAAAACAAGAACCCCACCATCATTGTTTTTATTTTTTTTCTTTGCTTCTCAGGAAATTTGGGGCTGGAAATTGTTTGACTTAGGTGTGACCCCCCTCCCCCAAATATGTAATATTCGTCTACTGTGGCATGCTATGATCTTAGACCCCTTTTGAACTATAACCTACCCAATTGCATTTCGGTTCACCCCAATCTGCACTAAAACTTGTGCTTACCGACTGCATAGGCGTCGGAACTTTTTTTGCAAAGATAGACATTAAATAGGCATTGGAAATTGGGGTTTACTTTTTTGTTGGTTTACCCCCCCCCCCCCCCTTTAAAATTGCTTCCGACGGCTATGGACTGTCATAGGTCCTGTCAACTTCATGAAATATAATCCAATTAAAACACAAAATGAATTATTTCAACTGATATACACACTGCGCCATCAGCATGTGCTATCTCATTCGGCAACCCTTGGCTGATTCCGTCGCCTTCATCAGATGAAGTACGAATCGGCCGAGGTTTGCCAAGTGGTGCGATCTAGAAATATGATAATGGGTGACGCAAACCCAATATGATGTAGAAATTTTCAAAAAGGTTGTCACATGTAAACATATATAGTGCATTAACAAAATAATTTTAAATTATCATAGCAAATGATTTTTTAACATAACTTTATTTACCAGCTAGGCCTATTAAAAAAATGTGTATGTGAGAGTGTGTTTGTGTGTGTGTGTGGGGGGGGGGGGGGGGGATGGGCATTGACAAATTTATTGGGTTGGATTTTCAAGGTTTTATTTTTGCCTGATCAAATACTTAATTCAATTCTGTTATTTCAGACTGGTAATGGATTAAGTATATGAAATACATATAAGAGGCTCATAGGTCACCTGAGAACTTTTATGCTCAATTTGACGAATACATGCACTGAGTAAATTATAGAATTATTTTGACTTTTTCCTTGGAAAGCCCTATATGAAGGAGTGTGTATTTAGAGGCAAAGACCTTAGTGCGAGTATTACTGTCTCATGACATCATCTAGTTTTTATTTGTTAAACCCTAATTTATCTTATGTAGGTGCATTGCATCATTTCAATTAAGATGGATGAGTGGGCAGAAAATAAAGATTACTACCTTAATGTAAACACTTAATAAGAATAAACGACTTAAAATCCAAACCCATTGTAACGAGTGTAACCCCCCCCCCCCTTATGCTTTTTATTTTTACAATAATGTTATATGACGCAGTGTAGCTTATTGTTTCATCCATGACAGCGGTTACTTAACCATACTACTATCAATGACTGTAATATTTTGCTATTTTTGTATGTACTTGGAGCGGGTTGATTTTTCTATCGAATAGAGTCAATGACTGTAATATAATATTGTACATTGTGGTGATTTGGAGCGGGTTGATATAGTTTTCATACACCCTGTGCTTATAATCAGTTAAGATAATAAGATGTAAACAGCTTGTTTTTGAATTATATGTTTGTGTTATGACATGATGTAGAAGTCTAGAGTACGAGTTATTGTGTATCAGTATACGTAAACAATGTCGAGGAAATTCGGACTGTGCATGGATTCTATTTTATCTTTTGTTTCGCCTTGATTGTTGGTATGAATGATATTATTTTGTTGTACTTAGTGTTTTGTTACGTTTAATCTAAGTTATTTAATGTTACCTTTGTTATTTGGCCTGAATGCGAAGTGTATGTGCAGCCACATGTTTTTCTGTCTGCTCGCTTCCGGTTAGCTCACTGTTAATGTAGTCGATAAATGTACGCTCGAATGTTGATTGTTTGATGTGGTCAATAGTTGGATTAACATTGTGTACGATTGAAATTAATGACTGAAAGTTGTTTAATACGTATGATATCCAATGATTTAGTTATTATCTTGGTTTATATTGTACTATGTACGGAGAATTGTAGAATTGGAAGATGTTGAATATTGATAAGTTTATCACTTATTTACAGTGATTTCTTGTATCACACGTTAGGTGGCATTTTTCCAAAAGCGATTTTTTTGTGTTATCCTATCACGTGTCACGATTTTTATCACATGATTATTATCGATATTGCCGCGATATTTGACTGTATATAATTATATGTTATTGAATAAATTAATAAATGAATTACATTTTTGAAACGTTAATAAATCTTGATTATATATTGAGTTCATGGATTCTGCACAGGACTGATGGAATTGACATTGATTATATTGAGCACAATTTTTATATCTTACAACTTTAAAGTACTGCTGCGCTACTCAAGAGCTTATTAGGTTAGCTATAAATTACTGCTATCCCTGAGCGTTACACTCATAAATCTTCTAATGTGGCTTGGGGAGAAGGGGAAGATATTTTTTCTCAACAAATGAAAATTTCTCTACTTTGATAACGAAGTATAAGATCAAATTGCAGCATATAGTTCCTCATTGATTACATTAGAAGCAAATAATTTATCGCAGAGAAGGGGGATTTGCCACTTCTCTCCTTCGATACTATACGCCTCTTATAACTGCTGCTATCTTTTGAATGAGTCGCCTCATGGCGCAGTGGTTAGAGCGTCTGCTCTTAGAGTCGCGGTGTAAGGAGCTGATTCTTAAGTTGCAAATTGGAATCCACTGCAGGACGTGGAGACCAATCCTTCGGATGAGACCGTATAAACGTTAATAATCATAACATAATCACGTAATCGTCCTATATAATATAAAAAGTTCCGTGTTGCAGTAGGTGTTGGCACGAAAAAGATCCCTCATTGCATAATGGTATACATTTGAAGCAGTAGTGTCTCCACATGAACGAAAAATTCTCGAAGGGGGGGGGGAGCGTTAAACCAAACAAAAAACAAACTTTTGAATAACAACTTACTTAGAGTCACGATTGTGAGCTTTTCTCCAAACAACATAAAACATAATAAGTAATAGGAGAAGAAGTAGGATATTTATCGCCAAACTGAAAAGAAAGGGCACGTTGCTCATGCAGAGACTGTCTTCCTCTGGGCTGATTGCTGTTGAAATGAAGGCCAGGGTGTCTTCCTCTGGGCTGATTGCTGTTGAAATGAAGGGTGTTTTCTGTTTTCATAATATCGTAGACAAATGTGGAATTCTGTGTTGATATCTCATCTACAAAAGAAAATCTTGATATCTATATATCGACTCGATAGAACCCAGTGCACGTGAGCTTGAAATAAAAGTTAAAGGTTGAATAAGGGTGATTTGTTCTCCATAATACCTGTGCCTACATTTGATATTCTTAGAGGCCCACATTGCTTTGCTGACAATTTGTTTTGTTTCTTACGACTTAAGGATGATCACTTTGACAGTTATCTGCGTATTGATTATACAGTTGTGGAATGAAACAATTTTGACTGCATGTACACGAAAAATGGAATTTAAAGAAACACGTTTTTTTAATATTTATACTTCATTTGACATCATGATAATTAATATTCTTGCAAACATTGAGCAAATTAATAAACTATTATACATATAGGTTGACCAATATTAAAATATGTCTAGATTAAAAATAACCAAGGATGTGAATAGGACAATGACCAATGTAATCTGTTTTTAAACGAGAAAATACATTTTCCACTGTATTTTACAACGTACAAAACCAATTTTACATGCCTAGAAACACAAAAAGTTCCCCGTCACAACAATTTCTGACATCGTTGGTTGCTACTGATTTGTTTTCGTTACAATGCGCTGTTATCGGGTATCGTTGATCAACAAAAATGAGACAGAATGCTGTGCTTATCTTTGAAATCTTCCAAGCCTTTGATGCAATAAGAAATATCTTACGACAACAGTTAGGACGGGAACAACTTACCCTCTCATAAGGTAACATGGTTTTCCTGAATAAGAACAAGAATTATTTCTTCAACAAACCGTTTTCTATAGATCATTCAATTTTCGCGACAAATTTTTTCACGAGAAAGACATAAACACTTTGTAAGCGAGACCAACTTTTCACGATTATGTTTACTTATTGACCCTTCATTACTTTTTAGACACATTACATTTACATTTAGTCTATACAAACAGATTTCTCTAGCTTTACTGTCTAATTTACTAGAACTAGTATTAAAAACTCCTTTAAGATAATTACTTTTTTTCCTCTATTTACTTTTTATTTGCGATATCGTCGGAAACTCTTACATACATAAAAATGACAGGCAGACACACAGACAAGCGAAGTGAAACTGTGTTTTGAATATATCGATAAAATCTTCCAGATATCTTTATACTTTCTGATTCAAAATACTCATCAAAATAGTTAAATAAAGTTCATTAAATTTAAATCAAGCATAATAATTTAAATCAGTATTCAAAACCTGCATTAAATTTTCTCCTCCCTTACCCTTTCATTCTCTAGTCAAAAATTTCTTTGGTTTGTTTTTCTTTTCTTTTTCTGAGATATTTGACTAAACATATAATACGAAGTGTAGATTACTTCAAACACCCTATGTATAAAAGTGATCTGGAAGTAATCTATTTTAACCTTTTCCTGGATGAATCAGATAATAATGTAGAAAGTGTTATGTCACACATTTGTACCACTCATATTTTTTAACATAGAGTAGTAAAACACCAAGTAAAGTACTGTTAAGTAGGGTGTTTTTAGGTAGAACAACTATTGTGAGAAGGTCTGGACACCAGATTACAATATTTTTTTCATCAATGTGCAGTAAATATTACTTAGTAGACCTTTTGAAAGAAAGGAGGATATGGAGATAACGAACAGTATTCAATCTCAAAGTCCATTAAACAATACAAAATAGGAGCAGAGCAAACACAGACCTCCGAAACATCAGAGGTGGGATCAGGTGCCATAGAGGAGTGAGCAGCCCCTGCTGACCGGTCACACCCGCCGTGTGCTCCTTGTCATGATCAGGAAATACTAGTAACGAGAAATCCGTCGTCAATTCAGTGTCTAAATAATGGACTAACAATAAATATGGAAATCGTCAGTCAGCATTTGACTCAATGATAAATTGTATTTGTTGACAAGGTCATTGTATCGACCACAGAACTTACGAAATGATGACTTTAAACAAGACTGCTGATATTCTTGTTTCATCAACTTGCTTGTCAATATCTCTCAGGTTTTGCCAACCTTCATAGACACGCCTTTTAAAAATGATATACAATAATTTTCCTCATTTATATTGTCCCCTCAGTTGATTTAAATAATATGGATATTTCTTATTTCATTTTCAATTCAATTTTGAATTACAGAGAATAACATGTTAGTTATTTTGTGTTTGACGTATAGTGTTCAGTACTTTTTACTTTTTATTTGTTCATGTCGATGCTTGTTTTGTTTGTAACTGTCAACTTCACACTACTACATCATCTCACTAGTACTTACATTTTCTAAGGAAGACTTCTAATTAGTACCAAACAAATGATTTTTTGATATATTTGCATTAACTTAAGTGCCGGTTTTTCTGGAATATTTTATGTAATGGCCTTGATATCCAGCGATTATGAAACCCCAACAAGAGTTTTATTAAAACATTTTAAAATACACAAAAAGCCATAATTGTATGATAAGAGCTTACAACAATTCCGGGTCATGCAATATGCTTTCAGGAAAAATATGTACATTTTGTATAATGTTTAAGCAGCTAATGCTTTTTTCATGCTGTTTTTTTTTATGGTGACACCCCCACCTCCAAGGATAAACACTGCGTTAGGCCCGTCTTCTGTCTATGTCTCTTCCACTTTGATCCTCGAAAAAATAGTTCACTTTTTAGTTTTGGTAGTGATTGGATAAAGTTTAACTTTAACGGGTCGATTGTCGTTCTTGAGATTTTTTATCTGATATATTTCCGTAGGCAGCTAGTAACAAGCCTAATTAATAGTCATATAATCTAGAAGCAGCTTCTCAGATAATCAGACATTCTAGAGATGCTTAATTTACTCCAGGAAATAATTACATGTATTGTCTTACTTTTTATTTGAATCAAAAATGGTTTTTCAAATAATTATAAAATTGCTGTACAAATTTCCCAATGCAAATCCATGTCTTCCTGATTTAACTCCATATGGTAATCAGTAATGTACAGTAAACACAAATCCTGATGAAATCAAAATATAGTTTCTAATCATCTTGTCAAAGCTCCCTTAACAATTATACATGTAACTTGCTCCTGGCAACAAATCCTACCTCTATATCAGTGACGGATCCAGAAATCTTGAAAAAAAATGTGGTTGATCAGTTTGGGATCAGAGAAGGGACCCACAGCAACACTCCAAAAACGATTCATTAAATCTTGTGCATTTTGGACACAAAAGTGGCAGTTTAAGTCCCCCGGACTCCAATGGATATTTTTTAGGCTTATGCTTGCTTCTAATTTTTCCATGGACTTTTTTGCTTAAATAATAGGGTTTGTTTGTTTAAATTTCATTCCAGCATAAAGTAAAAATATCAACTTTGTTTACAAGGGTCATTTTAAGAAAAAATGTATTTTAGAAGAATTTTGTTTCAACTCTTCTTTTATAATTACTTTTATGTCTCACTGATCATTCTCAAAAATTAAACTCTTCAAAATAACATTTCGATCTTCAATAACATATACATCCCCGTCTATAAAGATAAGTTTAGTCTATCCTCCGTATACTGGATTCCTGAACTTCAAAAAAAAAACTTGCAAAAAATATTGATTTGTTTAGCAAGTGCTCCACCAAGCCCCTTTACTCCAAAGTACATGTATATCCATGAAGTGACTCAAATGAAATGTGGATTCTAAAAAAAACTCCAGAGAATCTTTTTTTCAGAATTGATAGATTGAATTGTTTTCTCTAAAGTGTCATTAATCGTTGACTCCATAGAGGATCATGGATAGATTTCATGGATATCTAATTTAAGAAGAACTTTTACTCATCAGCTGGAAAATATTATCTCCCTTTACTTTCGTAGGAAGAAAGTCTTAATAATTTCGTTTTAGTTTTTTTTAACCCTTTACATCCCAGTCAACGGCAATGAATTTGAATAACCGCATCTTAACTGATTTTAAAAACTAAATACTATATTGTGAAATTTTCAGTACAAACGAAGATACATTACTGAGTATTAAGTCCTTTTTCTTACTATTGTTAGTATTGTGAAGTAGAAACTACAGTCAATCATTACTTGAAATTATTTAATAAGTGGTGTATATTGAATAAGGATTCATAAATTCCACATTTTTTCAAAATATTTGGATTTACATATGTTTTACCCAAAATCAATGAATTTATTAAATATAACTTTACAATAAGTTACAGTCATTTCTCAATATTCATTGAATGCAACATTAAAGACAACTGCTTCTTTGATAGAATGGAAACTAGCAAATATTTTCCGCATAAAATGGTATTAAAAAGCTCTTTGATATTTATGTAGTCTTTGGTTGAGACCAGGTCTTTCGACAATCTTTTGAATATTCTACCTGTTTATTAGAACTTGCATTTTTGTTTTGTTTTCTTTTAAGGCAGAATTTCTTTAAAAATTTGTACAAGAGAGAAAGGAAAATTTCTGATTGCATTTTTCATATCGACAACGCTTATTATATTAACAATGGTTATTTTCATTTATAAGTTAAATCGATATATTCTAGTAAACATACCGGTAGTTATAAAATGCGCTAAAATTGTTATATGTTTTCCATAAGTGGATACTTTACTAATAACTTAAATTTATCTTTAACGGGAGTGGTAATGTCTGATTTTTTCATCTTCAGAGGGGAAGAATGGTCAAGAGGGAATGCTAGCCCTTTTAGGCACCTGATCCCACAACTGGTGTCTAGAGGCCTATGTTCACTTTTTCAACAAAAATATTTATGGCATTTATAACTTTCAAATATTTTTACAAATGTCAATATCAAAGTTTCATAACTTCTCAAAGCTCTCTATTTTTTTTTTTCATTGATATCTAAACTATGTCTAAATGATCATCAATAAAAGAATTAATTTTAATAGTTTGAAATCCAAAGCTTTTGAAATCAAGATTACAGAAATCTATAAGAAACATTTAGTGTACAATATCTCTGAAATTAATCTTATCTATCTTTCAAATTTGAAGCTTCGTTAAGAAAGGTTACGTTGAGAAGGGTTTTGTCTCGCTCAAAAAAGTCAGGCGATAACTTCACAGTATTGAGGAGTTTCGTTGGTTATTGAATGTCTTTGATTTTCGTTCCTCGGACGTGTTACTGGCTCTACGTATTCCGTTGCTGACCCAGTTCCTTCTAGAGGTACATCAAGCTGTGTATATACACGGTCACTTTGTCTTTGAACGTCTCCAGCGGTCACGTATCTAAAAAATAAAGGTACTTACACTTCGTTTTCAATATTTGTATTTTTCTTATTTTGAGTTTCTGTTTAAAATTTTATGGTGAACATTAGCGGTACAATTTTCGATAGTTTTTACGTGATTTAATGAGGTTCAAGACCCCCAGCGAAGAAAAGATGGTTTTTGTTTTCCTGATTTATAAAGTCTGAAAAATAAATGAAGGAAAAATTGAAATGATGAGTTCAAGGAGCAAGGAATTTAAGCATTAAAATTCCCTCTTCGTTAGTATGGGGACAACAGTTGATACAATGCCCCAAAAATTATTTACAGTTGATTTAATAGCTTGTGCGTAATTTTTCTGCAATTATTGCAAACGTTAATCCCTGCATTAACAAACAAAAAAAACTTTTACTTTTATTTATTTAGCAATATCATTTTTATAAAGTGGGTGAAGGTTCACATATAATATTGGTAAAAGAGTCTACCCCTAAAGAAATTATTTTAAGAATTTGGCTTTCAAATTGTTCTAACTAGTTAATTGTAGATAAAATGATAACTGCAATCCGTTTTCAAAACACATTAAGTAGAAAACCGTCTGAAGATGTGAATACTAGTTTATTTACATCGAAAATTTATCCGAGTTAAACTTGTAAGGAAATAATTTAAATAAAAGAAATATGTCCCTTGCGTAAATTGCAACTTTTTCCATGGATTATTCTCCAATAATTCACTTTCTTTATGATCATTTGTGCCAATTTATCAAAATTATTTTTTTTTAATTGTTTTATTTTTTGCAAATTTTATCTCTCAGATATGTTCGCAAAAAGGGAGCGTCACAACGTTTCTCCTTCGATACTACACGCCTCTTATAATTAAACTTATCTTTACTTTTGAATGAGTCGTTTCATTGAGCAGTGGTTAGAGCGTCTGCTCTGGAGTCGTGGAGTAATGAGCTGATCCTCACACTCCAAATTCTAATCCACTGCGGTACATTGAGATTAGTCCTTCGGAAGAGACTGATAAACTGAAGCTCGTGTCGCAGTAGGTGATGACACAAAAAAGGTCCCTCACTGCTTAGTGGCCCTGAGTGCTGAGTAAAGGTGCATGTTGTATAAATTTGAAGAAGGTGGTGGCATTTCCATATGAGCAAAAAATTCTCGAGGGGATGGGGGGGACCAACCAAACAAACAAACTTTTGAATAATAGCTTACTTAGGGTCACGATTGTGAGCTTTTCTCCAACCAACATAGAGCATAAAAAGCAATAGGACAAGAAGCAGGATATTAATCGTCAAACTGATAAAAAAAAAAACGACATGTTGCTCATGCAGAGACTGTCTTCCTCTTTGTTGGTTGAGATGATGTTGGTTGCTGTTGAAATGAAGGCTTAGGTGGTGTCTTCTGGTTTCTTAATATCGTAGACAAATGTGGAACTCTGTGTTGATATCTCATCTACAAAACAAAACTTTAAGATCTATATCGACTCGATATAACATAGTGAGCCTGAAATAAAACAAGGTCTAACAGATTACACCTGAATTGTCTGCGTATTCATACACATTTGTGGAGTAAAACAATTTTGACTGTGCTGTTATCAGAAATATTTTATGTACGACTTAATTGTCTATTTTGTGGAACTCTTTTGTGTTATTGTTTCCCTGTATTTCGCGGGTTTTCAACCTGCTCCTGTCCACTTGTTTTGCCATATTTTCATTATTTTTATTGATCCTGGTCAGCTCAAAATGTAAGTTTATTGATGTAAATTGTTTATCTAACAAAGATGTAATTTGCAAGATTTGTTTTTACTGGAGAAATATGAGTTTAATTGTACACAGTTTTCTATACATGTGACTTGATCTATGGCGGCCATTTTTGAACCTAATTTTGATTGATTTCTGTATATTTAATTGGTAAATCGGTAATTGTAATCATTTAAACCTAGTCTAAATTCTTTAAACTTTATTGTACAACTGAAATATGTTGAAATGGTTTTCCTTTGTATATCTTAATGTGATTTGAGATCAGTTCATATGTGCTATGTTTATACATGCATTCAGTGATTTTGTGTACATCAAGTTTTCTTGTATTTTGTAGCTTTTTACCATCGTCTTTACAAATCATCGCATCACATATCCATATCATCTACTTCATCAATAAATGATTAGAAATTTATATGTGCTGTAGTCCATGGTTAGCTCTACTGTTGATCCAACATTGACTGTATGTGCACAAAAGAGTTTAAAGAAACACGTTTTTCAATATTTATTCTTCATCTTACATCAATTATATTCTAGCAAACTTCGAGCAAATTGAACAAACTATGTTCCATTAAGGTTCAAAAATATTAAAATATGTCTAGATTAAAGATAACCAAGGATGTGAATAGGTCAATGACCCTTTAATGAAAAATATATTCTGTTGTTAAACAAGAAAATATCTTTTGCTCTATGTTTAACAACAAAACCAATGTTACATACCTAAAAACACATAAATTATCCCTTCACAACATTTCCTGACATCGTTGAATATTGCTATTGATTCGTTTTCGGTATTATTCACTGTTGTCGGGTACATTCGATCAGCAAAACAGAGACAGGATGATGTGCTTCTCTCTGAGATGTTTCTGGCCTTTGAAGTAAGAAGATATATATCACGACAACAGTTAGGACTGGAGCAACTTGCGTTCTCAAAAGCTAACATGGTTTGTCTGAAATAGAATTAAAATTGTTTCTTATACAAATCAATTATACTATTAGATCACTCAATTTTCGCGACAACTTTTTTTCACGAGAAAGACCATCTTGCTAGCCAAAGGTTTCCGATCCGATGTAGAGTAGGTATCGGATCAGAAACCCTTGGCTAGCGAAGATGGAGAAAGCATTAACACTTTGTTAGCAATAACAAATTTTTACGATTATGTTTACTTATTGAGCCTTCTTTATTTTTTAGACATTTACATTTAGTCGCTACAAAAATATGTCTCTAGCTTTTCTGTCATATTTACTTATTTTATCGCACTAGTATTAAAAAATCATTCAAGATAAGTACCTTTTCCACTGTTTTTTTTTTATTGAAACACAAAATTTCTAGATCTTGTCGGAAATGAAACTGTAATATACATAAAAAAAGACAGACAGACAAACAGACAAGCCTAAATAACCATCCCCCTTTCCGTGAAATCAGGGAACAAAAAGCAAAATAGATATGTAATGATACGATTTGGCTTAAGTGAAACTCTGTTTTGAAAATATCGATAAAATCTACCATATATGTATCTACTTTCTCATTCAAAATACTCATCAAAATAACAAAATAAAAGTTCATGAATTTAAATCAAACATATTTATTTAAATCAGTATACAATACCTGCATTCAAGACCTTTTTTTATTCTCTATAGTATTCACAGATTTCCTTTGTTTGTTTTTCTTTACTTTTTCTGAGATATCTGAAGTAAACAAAAAATACAAAGTGTAGTTTACTTCAAACACCCTACGTATATGTCGAGAGTCATCTATCTTAAACTTTTCCTGGAAAATGACATAATAATGTAGAAAGGGTTATTATTTCAAACAATTGTACAATTCATATTTTTCATCATAGAGTAGTAACACCACAAAGTAAATCACTGTGTTAAGTAGGATGCTTTAAGTAGAACTACTATTGTGGGAAGGTCTAGACACCAGATTACAATATTTATTTCATCAATGTGCAGGAAACGTTACTTAAAAGACCCTTTGAAAGAAAATAAGAAGTCCCATTCCTCTCAGTTGTTGTAAACCTTCATAGACACACTGAATAATATATAATAAATTTCCTCATATCTTTGTCCCCTCAGTTGATTTAAATAATTAGAATTTATTAGGATTTAGCTCATTTAAGTTAAATCGATTAATCAAAGCTAAATAGCGTTAATGTCACTTTGGGGGTTTGTCGGGTTTTTAGCCACCCGTAGCTCATTAGCAGGGACAAGCGTGAAATGTGACGTCACGGCCACCCTGCAGTCTCCCTGCATATCCTTTTAGCATTCAGCACGTTGAAATTCACCCACCCAACCCTCCCATAAAAATGGCGTTACCTTAAAATAATAGGTTTTTCAGAGTACTTGAACTATAGGCTGTAATTATTTTCCAAGTGTCTTTTGCTGCTTCATTTCTATGTGTGTTTTTTTTTTTAGGTAAAACCCTACCATGAGAGCCAACCCTTCCGTCGCGGCTGCTGATCTCTAGAGTGAGCGGATATTCAGCTTACCAGTAGTTCTCACCTGGACTTTTCAATTAAATTCAATAATAATATAATATAATATAATATAATATAATATAATATAATAATATCCGGGTGTTCATCTGTTCCCAGGGTTCGCCTTGGAACTGTTTCCGTTTTTGTACTTGCAGTCATTATGAGTGCAGCCGTGGCCATTACCGCCAATAAACCATTATAAAAACTTGAAATATGTGTCGGTTTTCTTCTTATGTTGAACTTGATATTGCACCCTATTAAGCAAGTTTTGTCTTTAATTAATCTCCATTTTCATTTTCAATTCAATTTTGAGATACAGAGAATGACATGTTACTTATTTTGTGTTTGACGTATTGTGTTCAGTACTTTTTACTTATTATTTGTTATATGTCGATGCTCGTTTTGTTTGTAACTGTCCACCTCACACCTACACTCCTACAGTATCATACTGCTTCTTAAATTCTAAAGCGGGAAGACCGCTAATTATGTACCAAACAAATGAATTTTTTTTTATATATTTGCATTAACCTAAGTGCCGTTTCTTGTGTAATATTTCATGCAATGGCCTTGATATCGAGCGATTACGAAAGCTCAACAAGAGTTTTATTAAAACATTTTAAAACACACAAAACCGTAATTATAGGATAAGAGCTTACAACAATTCTGCATGCAATGGTTTCAGGAAATTTATGTACATGTACATTTTTTGTGATGTTTAAGCTTTCTCTTGCTGTTTTATAATGGTGTCACTCCCAACTCCAATGATAAACACTGCGTTAGGCCCGTCTTTTGTTTATGTCTCTCCCACTTTGGTCCTCGAAAAAATAGTTCACTTTTTAGATTTGGTAGAGATTGGATAAATTTTAACGGGTTGATTGTTGTTTTTGATTTTTCAAATAATTTTAAAATTGCTGTACAAATTCTCCAATGTAAATTTATGTCTTCGTAATTTAACTATATGTTTTTTTAGGTTCTTTCTCAAACAGGGATGTACAGTAATCTGAACACAAGTCCCGATGAAATCAAAATATAGCTTATAATAATCTTGACAAAGATTCTTAAACAATTAAGACAATGATTCAAATACAAAAATCAGAAACAGCTGAAAACTTGCCCCATGGCAACTTATCCCTCCACCTATATCAGTGACGGATCCAGAAATCTTAAAAAAGGGGGATCGATCAGTTTTGGATCGGAGTAGGGAGCCACACCACACCCAAAAAACATTTATTAAATTGTGTGTGTATTTTGGACACAAAAGGGGCATTTTGAGTCCTCTGGTCCTCCTCTGAATCCAATGGATATATTATGAGTTTTATGCTTGCTCCCAATTCGTAAATTTGTCCATGGACTTTTTAGCCTAAATACTGGTGTTTGTTTGTTTAAATTTCATTCCAGGAGACAAAACATTTAAAGATATCAACTTACTTTACAGGGGTAATTAGAGGAATTAAGTTTTAATTTTTTTTATAAATGCTATTATCTCTCACAGATCAATCTAAAAAAAAATATGAACTCTTATATTAGACAAATTGGACATTACCCCTCCCGTTTATAAAATAAAGTAATTAGTAGTCGCCCCGTGGCGCAGTGGATAGAGCGTATTTAGAATAAAGGTAAAATTTGTGAGAGTGCAAGGATGTGTCAATCAAACCCATCCAAAAATTAAAAGTTTCAATAACTTTAAGATGAAACAAAATTTTTAATATACTAGTACTTTTATGCGATATGCTTTTTAAGTATATAAGTCATGATATTATACAGAAAATATTAACTTGAACAATGGTTATTTTCATTTATATGTTAAATCAATATATTCTAGTCAACAAAGACATAAAATGTATGAACATGACTAATTATTTGTTTGTTTGTGTGTTTAACGTCCCTCTGGAGAATTTTTCACTAATATGGAGACTCCACCACATATATATAGAGAGCTGTAAATTTTGTCCTATACTCGGAATTTAGGGCCATCGATTAGGGGAGATCTTTTTCGTCCCAGCACCAACTGCGACACGGGACCTCGGTTTATACGGTCTCATCCGAAGGACCGGTCTCCACGTCCCACAGTGAAATTCGAACCGGCGACGTAAGGATCAACTCCTTACTTCGCAACTTTAGAGCAGACGCTCTATCCACTCTATCCACGGGGGCGACTACTAATTACTTTATTTTATCATAAACGGGAAGGATGATGTCTAATTTTTCCTCTTCACAATGGAAAACATTGTCAAGTGCGAATGTTAGCTCTTTTATGGCACCTGATACCACATTCGGTGTGTCCAAAGGCCTATGTTTACCCCCCCCCCCCCCCCCCCCCCCCCCCGATTACACTTTTATTGACAAACATATTTATGGCATTATTGTGGCAATGCACTCTGAAAAAATTACGCACTTTGAAAAAAAATTTTCAAAGTGCGTTAAAATTGGGACAAAATCAACGCACTTTGAAATTTTATTTCAAAGTGCGTTAAGAGTGTACATATGCATTTTTTACCACGGGGAATTTTACGCATTTGAAAAAATATGCATAAAACAAAAAATTCTAGGCTTATATGTAAGTGATTGAGAAAATTAATTTGTAATAATTATATTTTTCGAAAAACTTTTGAATTTACATGTACTCATGTAACATCATAGAGAACAAGGAGAATTAGAGGGTCTCTCAGCTTAACTCTTTTTTTCTTATACATTGTACAAAGCCGTCGGTAGCAAATTGAAAGTGAGCCCCTTCCCCAAGGTAAGCCCAATTTTCAATGCCTATAATATGTATATCTTTGCAAGACATTTGAGTGTCCAATACCCCCTTCCGGTACCGATGCCTATGTTACACCCACATATATGTATTTGCATAACAAATATGACGTTGAAAACTTTCAATAAATTTTAGTTTACATAAAATCAAGCAAACTGGAAAAAATAATTACAGTAAAACATTTAAGAGAGAAAAGAATTTTCAAAGAATAGAAAAATCAAAATCGCTTACTTTCACATCCTGAAGTGACCGCATCACCGAAAAGTTATCAAAGGAATCAATAATTCATCATACCAAAGATTCGAAAGAATATTGACCAAGCACATTTTTTAAAAGTGCGTTAATATGGTCGATATTAACGCACTTTGAAAAGAAATATTATTTTTTCAAAGTGCGTTAATTTGGTCCCAAATTTAACGCACTTGGAAAATATTTTTCAAAGTGCGTAATTTTTCAAAGTGCATTGTAACATGGCACTTATAACTGTCAAATATTTTTATAATTGTTAAATTAAAAGTTTAATAAAATGTTACCTATTTTAATGGCCTAGATTTATATTAATATATTAAATACGAGGGCTGTTCAATAAATAATGTCCTGAACTCTATGACATACAACACCGATATCATATGCCATTAAGCTTGACTGTCTCTTATGATTGAATCTTTAATGAATTGATTTCAATTTATGTGACCACTTTTCATGTCATATTTTCATTGTGAGAAACTGGAAAACAAGTGCCAGGTAAATTTAGATGATAGCTCACTTGGTTTCTGACTACTTCCCATGTAAAACTGCGTTAGTGTCCACTTCCCATCTCATATTTTCATTGCGAAAAAATGCCAAACAAAGGCTATTAAAGAACTGTATCAAAAAGAATGGTAAAGAATCAGTAAACTAGAGTGAAATTAAACTTTTCATTTAAGCTGCTGTGAAACTTGATAAGAATCCAGAAAGAATATTAACTGAAATTTGAGAAATTAACAGCAACCAATGCCTGTTTTATAGACACATGAGCAGGTGCATTTCAATGAACAAAAATGATGTAGTGGGCATCAAAAATGGGCACCGTCTCTGGAGACAAGGACTTACAAGAAGCAATTTCTGTTTGCAAAAATTCAACAAATTATCACTTATGATGTTTGATTAACTTTAAAACACATAGCAAAAATAGGAATCAATTTGGGGTAGTTCACACTATTTTAAAGAAACATTTGACACTAAAACGCTATGTAATCACTGGTCACTCTATGTTTTAAAAAATGAATGAAAAAGACATCGTGTAAGAATATCTAAACAATTACCGGGTATTTTAAAAAATCAGAAATTGTAGTTATACACGTTTGTCTGAAATTCAAACAGATAATGAAAGTTGAATTTATTGCTTTATTACCCTCAAAACATTTTTACAGTAAGATGCACTTGACTAAAACAGCCTGAGGTCTGAAAAGAGCAAAGAATTAGAGGAGGACAAAGACAATTTTATATGCTTTTTAAAAAAAAATTAATGGTCTTGTCCAAACCCACACGCCATAAACAGTAAAGGAGTTTTGGGGATAAACAGAAAGGTAATATTTTGTCACACAATAATATTCACCAGATTGGTCACCCTTTGACTTGGTTCATTTTGCAAACTTGAAAAAACATCTTTCAGAAAGAGGGAACAATTCCAGAAAATCACAGGATCTGCCATTATCCAGTATCCGAGGGCCATACTCAAAAATGAGTTATAAAAACAATCAGAAATTGGATAGTAATGTTACGGACATGTTTTAATTCAAAGAGAATAATTAAGACTAAATTATTGAAAAGCGTCTTTTGCTTCTTTCCGAGCACCGAGGACATTATTTATTGAACAGCTCTCGTATGTCTAAATGATGATCAATAGAAGACTTATAATACCGTATAAGTGGAAATTTTAGCGAGACGCAAATTTAGCGATTTGTCCTTAAAATCTGGTAATTTATTTTTAGCGAGATGTTAATTTAGCGATTTCAAAATGCACATTAAAGTAGCCATTAGAAATAAAACGCAATTAATTTTTAGCGATATCTAATTTTAGCGATCTCGGCACCCTCGCTAAAAATGCCAAAATTAAATCCTCGCTAAAAATTCTATTTATACGGAAGTTTAAAATACAAACCATTTGAAAACAAGACAACAGAAATTTATTAGAAACATTTAGTGTACAATGTCTCTGCAGTTAATCTTATCTATCAAATTTGAAGCTTCGTTAAGAAAGGTTTCGTTGAAAAGGGTTTCTTCTCGCTGAAAAAAGTCAGGTGATAACTTCACAGTATTGAGGATATTCGCTGGTTATCGAATGTCTTTGATTTTGGTTTCTCGTCGGGGTTACTGGTTCTACGTATTCAGTTACTGGATCAGTTTCTTCTAGATGCACATCTAGCTGTGCATATACACTATCACTTTGTCTTTGCACGTCTCCAGCGGTCACGTATCTATAAAATAAAGGTACTTACACTTTTCAATATTTGCGCCCCTAATTTTTCGCGTTACTGCTTCAATAATATGGTGCACATTAGCAGTACAATTTTCTATTGTTTTAACTTTATTCTGTGAGGTCAAGACTCTGCTAAGAATGGATTTTTTTCTTTTCTTCAAAATGATGCTAACTTGCCAATTGTTAATGAATAGATAAAGCAATCCGTTTTTTATGAGACATAGAGGAAAAGAAGGTCGGTGGGTGTAAATATTGTACTGATTTAAAAAAAAAACTCAGGTGAAGTAAAAATAATTACATAAAAATCAAGGAATTCTGGCCCTTTCGTAAATTGCAACTCTTTTCATGGATTGTTCTCAAATCATTCACTCTTTCTTTATGGGTATTTGTGCCAATTTATCGAAATTCGTTTCTTTAATTGTTATGTTCGCAAATTGTATTCCTAGATCTTGTGTCATCAAATAATCTTAAAGCGCTTATACATAATTAATTGTTTGAAATAAATAAACTTCTTTTTTTCAAACTTTTAATTCTATATCCAAACTCAAATCTTCTAGATATGGGGAGAGGGGGATTTTTTCCTCAAGAAGTAAATATTTAGCTACATTAATTAGGAAAGATTTGACCAAATTGCCTCAGGTTGGGAAAGACCTTTCAATGAACATTTTCATAGTGGAGGCAAAAGATTATGTCAAAAATAAGAAAGACACCCTCCCCCTTCCCCACTTCCCATTTCCGAAAAAACACGCCTTCAATAACTGAAGTTATCTTTACTATTTGATGTTAACTTACTTAGGGCCACGAATGTGGGCTTTTCTCCGTTTGTGAGCTTTTCTCCAAGCAACTTAAAACATAGTAAGTAATAGGACAGAAAGTAGGATGTTTATCGTCAGACTGAAAAGAAAGGCCGTATTTCCAGTACAGAGGGCAGGTTCCTCTCTGTTGATTGCTGTTGAAATCAAGCCCCGAGTGGTCTCTACATCATAAATAAATGTGGGTTTCTCTGTTGGTATCTGATCTAGAAAAAAAAACCATTTTGACGTGTTATTATGAAATAAAATTTGATTCCCTCTTTTCGGTTACAGGTTAAGAAATTCAAATTAGCAACTGAGTATAAATTTCTAAGAATATTTAAAATTTTATTTTACTCATACTTTTTTTCTATATTTCATAAATCAATCAAATCAAACTTGTTCAGTTTGTATAATAAAAAGAAAATATGTTCTTACAAATGTTAGGTCCTTTAATTTACCTAAGTAAACAAACATTTCACCACCACAACACTGATCGGTGTATAACCTTGTTATTGATTGGTTTCTGTTGTAATATACGGTTGTCAAACTTAGATTCCCGCGCAAAACGGTACAGGAACTGCATTGTATGTATGTTACACTCCTGACGTCTTGTGAAGAGAGATGAATCTGGCGACAGCAGTTTGGGTAAGAGCAGGTAAAAGATTCATATCTCACCATTCTTTCTCTGCATTAAAAGTATTGATTGTTCCCATTTAATAAATCATTCACAGAAACAGGTAGAAAACACTCTCTTATGGTACCAGATCTCCTTTTTCGGTGAGACTCATCATATATATTTGCTTTGGCTGAGTATTTAAATCCTAGAAAACCTTTCTCAACAAATTAGTCTTATCTAAAATAAGTTTGACTGATTTTTGTTTGACTGCCATCTGAGAAATTTCACCCATGTTAAGACGTCTTCCTCTTCTTTGAAATGTCACAAATATAGAATTTGCTTAGGTACTGTAAGAACACTCCCAGTTTGTATTCAAAGATATATGATTCCAAGAAGATATACATGATTATAGTAAAATTAGGAAAACATATTACTCGTTTTCATGCTATGGATATAAAAGATATTTCCTTTATATCCCGTTTATTTTGTTGTAGTTGTCCAGAAAAAATAACCTTGGCTATGTGAACATGGAATATTATATTACAGCTCTACAACGTAACGACAAGACGACTTATGAAGTGCCTGGACGGCGGAAGATAAAAATGAATAGTTGCTTACCCAAGATTCCAGAAAAAGAGTTATGTATGAGAGTTGGGCATTTGTGTAAACCATTTATGAAAATTTGATAAGGTTCCTTAATTATCTAAGGAAGAAAAGGAAATACAATTTCAAGATGTTACATCCTTTGACATCTTGTAATTTGTGTCTCAGTCTGTTTATAATATTGTATTACAACAAGCTTAGTCTGTATTTCTTAACTGCAGCAAAAGGGTCCAAGAAACTGAACTTATCTGATTGCAAATGATCTCGCAGTGGAAAACGTTATACAATAGATGATAACAGAATAAAAAGAATACCCCGTATACTGAAACTCTTTAGGAACAAAAAAATTCCCTGTAACACCAGTCCTGCTTGTACCTCGGTATTTGATTATTAATAAGCAATCAATGTAATCCTTAAGAAAATAATGTAAAATTAGAGGTAAAAGTATTATTAAAAAATATCGATAAAAAAAGAAAAATGTTTACTTATTATAATGATCAAAGAATTTGCAAAATGTTGACTTTTAACGAAGAAGTTGAAAACCTATAACATCAACTTTTACTTTGTAAACGACCTAGGTTACGAATTAATTCTTCTTAGAGCATGCTGTTGCAAAGCAATTCAACACCCCATGCTAGTGTTCTGAATAAATATGATCATCACATTTGTCAATTAGTGAAAATGTTAGTAGGCTGCTTCATACATGTATAACGTAAATATAAAACATGATAAACTAGTGCTAATTGTAACGGGGACCGTTACAGATGTTCCCCAAACGCTCCCCAACGCCCATTTGGTGCCATATTCCCTGTAAGCTTCATTAAATAAGACAAACTCTATACATTTGAGACTTTAAAACGTTTACCCAAAAGTGTATCAAGTTCATTCAAATTTGAGCAATGCACGCGTGCGCATGTGAATGCATGTGCATTATGACCATATCATCTTGTCTACACAATATTAAAGTATTTAATCCAAAAGTATTAAAAAATACGCTCATTCAAGTGTATTTTTGATTTTACTCATTTCACGTGCACGCACATGCATACATGAGCATGGTGACCACACCTTCTTGTAGAGGTCCATTACATCTATCTATGTTCTAAATCCCATCCCGTTTGGTTGAAAACCAAGGGAGTTTTAGCTGTTTAAAGTTTCAGCCAATCAGATTGCAGCACACGTACACGCACGTGTATGCATGTGCATAGTGACCATACCTTCTTGTAGAAGTCCATTATATCTATCTATGTTCCAAATCCCATCCTGTTTGGTTGAAAACCAAGGGAGTTATAGCTATTTAAAGTTTAAGCCAATCAGATTGTAGCGCACGCGCATGCACGTGTTTTCATGATAATTGCTATATATCATGTTGTAGGATATCCTATTCCATGGCTATGTTCAAAATTTCAAAGGATTTCGTCAAAAAACAAGAAAGATATTGAGACTTTAGTTTCAGCCAATCAGAGCGAAGCGCACGTGCATGCGCGTGAGATCTTGCTATTTTGACCATGTCATATTGTCTACGCTACTAATATATCCTTATATTATGAGTTTCAAAGCATTTCATCAAAAAGGTAAAAAGTTACGCCTATATCAATTAAGGTCAAGATCTAGTAAATGAAAGGTGCCTACAGATTTATCAAATTTGAGAAATAAATTCCTTTATTGATGCTTTACAAATTTAGCTTGGTCAAATAGGTGTTTCGGGGCATAATTTGTAGGTAAACAAGATGAAAAACTGTATTTTGAACTGTCATTTTCAATGAAAAATTAAGAAAACCAGTCATAAATATGGAAGTTTTTTTCAAATTCGACAAAGGAAATGTATCCAGATTGCCTACAGTCTATCAGAAAACGGTAATTAGTTCGTTCATGGCCTTTTCTTTAAATCAGTATCAAATTTAATACAGGTATCCGGTTTACTTTTCATATGATTTGAAATTGAATGTCATGGAAATACCCTATTTTCTACACAATTCTACTAAAGCCGTAAAGTTCGGGAAAAAGAAAGTTGAAATTGATTATGACGTCATAATGAATCTAGCACCAAAAAGTTAGTCTAAAGTTATTTACTAGATCTTGACCTTAAATCGGTCATTTCACGTGTTGCACGTGCGCGCTCTTGCAAGCACGTGCGCGCAAAATGACCTTTGTTCCGCAAATCTACATAACATGTCTACTGACCCTAAAAAGGTTTTACCTAAGTCGGATGTGTAGTTTACAAGATCACTCCCGGACAAAAAAGTACCCAGGAAGAAGAAGAAAAATAACTAGTAGACTTATTGTTCAAAGAACAATAAGAGGTCTTTCCACCTTCTTTTAATTTCATTTTGTTTTAAAATTTAATTCCATGAATAAGAAACCAAAATTGTCTTAAAGGATAGAAAAAATTAAATTTTTTTTTAAAATGAAATGACCTTGACCTTTGACCTTGAAAAAATATTCAAGGTCAAAGGTCAAGGGTCACAATGCAATTGACCCCATGCTTCTACGACTTATATTTTTCAAGTGATAAGGTTAAATAGGAAGTACAAAGAAGTTAAAGGGCAATAACTCATATAAGCGGTCATCAGATCCTTTTGCACTTATACAGTGAAGTTAGGCCTAAAGACTCTAAGGACATTAGTGAAGGTTTAGTGTCTATACGGTCTACGGTTTCAGAGAAGTAGCGATAACAAGGTTTTTCGCACAAGGGGCAATAACTTTTAAAGGGATTATTGTTAGGGGACAAGAATGAAATCTTTGAAATAGTTTTAAGAGTACATATCAATGATGCATAGACATTAAGTATATGATAAAAGACAAAGCAGATATAAAAAGAGCCTAATTTCTCAGTTTTGGAATGACCTTAACCTTTGACCTTTACATGAATTTGAAGGTCAAAGGTCAATGAATCTTATGCAGTTGGTCCCATGTCTCTACGACTTGTCGTTTTGAAAATTTTTAATTAAAAGTAAAATTCAAAAAGTTTCAGGGGCAATAACTCATTGAAGGGGTCACCAAATACTTTCACAATGAATAGATTGAAAAGTCCCCTTAAATAGTCGAAGACATTGGTGAAGGTTTCATACCTCTACGGTTTACGGTTTCAGAGGAGTAGCGATAACAAGGTTTTTCGCACAAGGGGCAATAACTTTAAAAGGGATTATTGTTAGGGGACAAGAATGAAATCTTTGAAATAGTTTTAAGAGTACATATCAATGATGCATAGACATTAAGTATATGTTAAAAGACAACGGAGATATAAAAAAAGCTTAATTTCTCAGTTTTGGAATGACCTTGACCTTTAACCTTTACATGAATTTGAAGGTCAAAGGTCAATGAATCTTATGCAGTTGGTCCCATGTCTCTACGACTTGTCGTTTTGAAAATTTTTAATTAAAAGTAAAATTCAAAAAGTTTCAGGGGCAATAACTCATTGAAGGGGTCACCAAATACTTTCACAATGAAAAGATTGAAAAGTCCCCTTAAATATTCGAAGACATTGGTGAAGGTTTCATACCTCTACGGTTTACGGTTTCAGAGGAGTAGCGATAACAAGGTTTTTCGCACAAGGGGCAATAACTTTTAAAGGGATTATTGTTAGGGGACAAGAATGAAATCTTTGAAATAGTTTTAAGAGTACATATCAATGATGCATAGACATTAAGTATATGTTAAAAGACAACGGAGATATAAAAAGAGCTTAATTTCTCAGTTTTGGAATGACCTTGACCTTTGACCTTTACATGAATTTGAAGGTCAAAGGTCAATGAATCTTACGCAGTTGGTCCCATGTCTCTACGACTTGTCGTTTCAAATTTTTTTAATTAAAAGTAAAATTCAAAAAGTTTCAGGGGCAATAACTCATTGAAGGGGTCACCAAATACTTTCACAATGAATAGATTGAAAAGTCCCCTTAAATAGTCGAAGACATTGGTGAAGGTTTCATACCTCTACGGTTTACGGTTTCAGAGGAGTAGCGATAACAAGCATTTCTTGCGAAAGGGGCAATAACTCTGAAAGGGGTATTTGTTCACATTCGCAGGGTCAACTGCGAAAATTTTTTACGGAGTACATTCTTATGGATAAAAAATCTTTTCGATAAATCTTGAAACAAAAAATCACATGGCGGAAAAATAATAAAAAATAACTAGGAGACTTATTGTTCATAGAACAATAAGAGGTCTTTCCACCTTTTTAAATTTCTTATAGTTTTGTATTTTACACTCTAAATTTAATTTTAAGGGAAATGGCTTGAAAAAAAATGAAAATGTAAAAAATAAAATATTTTAAATGACCTTGACCTTTGACCTTGAAAAAAATTTCAAGGTCAAAGGTCAAGGGACACATTGCAATTAACCCCATGCTTCTACCACTTATAGTTTTCAAGATATAAGGTTTAATAGTAAGTTTAAAGAAGTTTAAGGGCAATAACTCATATAAGGGGTCATTTGATCCTTTAGTACTTATACAATGAAGGTGTGCCTAAAGACCCTTAAGACATAAGTGAAGGTTTCATGCCTCTACGGTCTACAGTTTTGAAGTAGTAGTGATAACAATGTTTTTCGCATAAGGGGCAATAACTTTTGATAGTGTCTATCTTGGGGAACAAGAATGAAATCTTTGAAATAGTTTTAAGTGTACATATCAATGATGCAAAGACTGATTGCATATGTTAAAAGACAAAGGATATATAAAAAGAGCTTAATTTCTCATTTTTACAATGACCTTGACCTTTGACCTTGACAAAATATTCAAGGTCAAAGGTCATGGGTCTCAATGCAGTTGGTCCCATGCTTCTACCACTTATAGTTTTCAAGATACAAGGTTTAATAGTAAGTATAAAGAAGTTAAAGGGCAATAACTCATACAAGGGGTCATCAGATTCTTTAGCACCTATACAGTTAAGTTAGGTCTAAAGACCCTTAAGACATTAGTGAAGGTTTGGTGTCTCTACGGTCTAAAGTTTCGGAGGAGTAGCGATAACAAGGTTTTTCACACAAGGGGCAATAACTTTTAAATGGGTTCATGTTAGGGGACAAGAATAAAATCTTTGAAACAGTTTTAAAAGTACATATTAATGATGCATAGACATTAAGTATATGTTAAAAGACAAAAGAGATATAAAAAGAGCTAAATTTCTCCGTTTTGGAATGACCTTGACCTTTGACCTTTAAATGAATTTTAAGGTCAAAGGTCAATGAATCTTATGCATTTGGTCCCATGTCTCTACGTCCTCTCGTTTTGAAAATTTTTAATTATTTGTAAAATTCTAAAACTTCCAGGGGCAATAACTTATTGAAGGTGTCAATGAATACTTTGGCAATTAATCAATGAAGTGTCTACTAAATTAGTCGAAGACATTAGTGAAGGTTTCATTTCTCTACGGTTTATGGTTTCGGGGGAGTAGCGATAACAAGCTTTTTTGCGAAAGGGGTAATAACTCCGAAAGGGGTCATAGTTTATATACGCAGGGTCAACTGCGAAAATCTTTTACGGAGTACATTCTTATGAATTGAAAATCTTTACGATAAATCTTGAAACTCAAAATCACACGGCGGAAAAATAATAAAAAATAATAAGAAAAAGGAAAAAAAGAAACAGAAGGAAATCAATAGGTCTTTCCACAGAAAGGTGGAAAGACCTAAAAAGGAAAAAAAGAAACAGAAGGAAATCAATAGGTCTTTCCACAGAAAGGTGGAAAGACCTAATAAAGAAAAAGGAAAAAAAGAAACAGAAGAATATCAATAGGTCTTTCCAGAGAAAGCTGGAAAGACCTAATGATGCATAGACATTAAGTATATGTTAAAAGACAAAAGAGATATAAAAAGAGCTTAATTTTCGATTTTTGGAATGACCTTGACCTTTGACCTTTACATGAATTGAAGGTCAAAGGTCAATGAATCTTATGCAGTTGGTCTCATGTCTCTACAACTTGTCATTTTGAAAATTTTTAATTATTTGTAATATTCAAAAAGTTTCAGGGGCAATAACTCATTGAAGGGGTCACCGAATGCTTTCGCAATGAATAGATTGAAGAGTCCCCATAATTAGGCAAGGCCATTGGTGAAGGTTTCGTACCTTTACGGTTTAGGGTTTCAGAGGAGTAGCGATAACAAGGGTTTTTAGCACAAGGGGCAACAACTTTTAAAAGTGTCAATCTTAGGGGCCAAGATTTATATCTTCTAAAGAGTTTCAAAAGTACATATTAAAGACATAAGATAGAATGTATATGTTTAAGGACATAAGAGCTATTAAGAGAAATTTATTTCTCATATTTGGAATGACCTTGACCTTTGACCTTGAAATGAATTTAAAGGCAAAAGGTCATTGAATGTTATGCAGTTGGTTTCATGTCTCTACGACTTTTCGTTCTGAAAATTTTTTATTTTTTGTAAAATTTATAAACTTTCAGGGGCAGTTACTCATTGAAGGGGTCAAAGAAAACTTTCGCAATGAATAGATTGAAAAGTCTCCTGAATTAGTTGAAGACAATGGTGAAGGTTTTATATCTCTACGGTTTACGGTTTCTGAGGAGTAGTGATAACAAGCTTAACAGTGAAAGGGCCAAAAACTGCGTAAGGGGTCTAAGTTAAAACATGGGGGGTCATTTTTCGAAATAACTTTAAATATCCAGTATCATGAACTATAAAGTTTTTCGATAAGTCTTACGGTGTCAAAACATAAGGTGAGAAATAAAATAAAAAACAGAAGCATTTCAAGAGGTCTTTCCACAGAAAGGTGGAAAGACCTAATAAGAAGAAGAAACAGAGTAAAAACAATATGTTCCCCAACTTCGTTTGGGGAACATAATTACTTAGATTTAGCAAAAACAAAATCACGTTTCTGTTCTTCCTTTTCTTTCAACTATTGACCTGCTGGACACATCATTATATACAAGACCTGAGAGCAATCATTTTATAAGGTTTCAAAATACAGTGAGCCTCGATCGTTCATTGTTGATGGTAAAATTTCATTTCAATTATTAGATCAAGTTTAGATTTCGTTCCGCTTCAATTAAGGCATAACCTTGGTTATATGAAAACAGAATTTATATAACTGTTTTGCAACTTACTGCCAGGCGACTTTCGAAGAATGAATAGTAGCTTACCCAAATTTCCAGAAAAAGTGTTATGTATGAGAATTAAGCATCTGTGTTAACCTTTTATGAAAGTATTGATAAGGTTCCTTTACTATCTAATGGAGAAAGGGAAATACAGTTCAAGATGTTACATCCTTTTGTGCCTCTGTCTATTTATATTTTAGAATTACAACAAACTTATTCTGTATTTTCTAACTGCAGCAAGAGGATCCAATATACTGAACTAAACTGAATAAAATGATCTGGCAGTGAAAAGGGTTATACAATATATATAAATGGTAGCAGATAATAGGATAAAATTAATCTATGGGTAATAAAATTATTGATATAAGTATTGTTAGAAAATATCGATCAAAAAGCAAAAAATGTTTACCGGTACTAATTACAATGACCAAAGAATTTGAAAAATGCTGTCTTTTAGCGAGAAAGTTGAAAACCCTGTAAAATCAACTTCTTTTTGTAACCTACCTAGGTTACGAATTAATCTTTTTGCGTACTAATTCAACACCATACGAGGGTTGTTAGAAAAGTTCGCGGACACATTGAATAACGGAAAGTCTATTGTGTACTGTGAAGAATGACCTATGTCTTAATAAATTCCTACATTTTGTTTATTAGTATGTAAAAATTCAGGTCCATTTACTAAAATCTTGAAAATTTACAACGATTTTTAGTATGATGTCATAGGATTCACGGAGCAATCCCTCGACGTAAGGCGACGTGACAACTAGGTTTCAAGCCGTTATGCCTTGTCGCAATTCTATAAATCTTTCCTTTTTTCATATTTTTCTTATCTTTTTTCTACTTTAAAATTGAATATCTATATCAAGACATGTTACCTTTCTGCTATAATGTCTTTTGTACTAATTCCGATTGCATTGATTCGGATATTTTTTAGATCTTTAAAAACGACTTTGCAGTAAATTGATCAGGTTTGAAAACTGCAAATCATATAGGCACAGCGTCCATGCGATAAGAGGGTATTGAAGTATCGATGGAGTTAATCATTCAAAATGTTAATCCTTACATTTATATGAAGTCACAATCATTTGAAAACTTTTGTCCTTTGTGTGTGTAGGAAATTTCCGGCAGCATCTTGAAAATTTTAATCTCTTTTTAGACATTTTACTGCCTACACACATAATTTGTACGTAGTGCAGTGCTCCATGACGCTCAATGACGTTCCGATTTTTGGCTGTGTTTTTACGTGTTGATCATTTATAAATGGCTATAAAACAGTCATATACCCTCCAATTTAATTCAAAATTTCTCCAAGTGACGTTTTATGAATACTTTAGCGATAGGTAAAATGTCATAAATCTCTTTGCGCCACAATTGTGCAATTTTTAATTTAAATCAAGAGTCTTTGTAATGTAAACGTGCCAAAATGGAGCATGCTCCGTGAAGCAAGATTTATCAAAATAAAAAAGCCGTATATTTTTCAATGATCACCGGGGAGCACCAAATTTTTGTATATTTATTGAAAAATAGGTTAAGATTTTATCTGGAAAGTTTGACCGGTTTCGTGGAAATAGCGCGCTCACAATAGAACTTGTCCGCGAACTTTTCTAACACCCCTCGTATGCTAGTGATCTGCATAAATAAGAGAATTATCATGATAGAAGAAAGTACAGGTATTTTTAGATGTCGTTATTTCTCATCGTAAACTCTTCCCACCCCTATGTCTTTGATTTAAGCATTTTTGGATGGTGATTATATATTGGCTTCTGGAACAATGTTATGCATAAAAATACAGAAACAGCTTGATCTATATATAGTATATAATTAAAACACTGTTTTAGAAATTAAAGAAATAAATACATGCGTTACAAAATCAATTTGTCAATTATCTTCACAATCATAAAGATTTATTTTTATTTCTAAATATTTCTCAAAACATCGTACTTTTTACATTCTAATACTAAAATATAACGAATAGAAAAGAGAAAAATAATATAATACGAAAAAATAACTATGACTTTTTCATGTAAACATTCATGTGATCTGAATGAATAGTGTAGAGTTTCTTTTGGTATAAGCATGTACTTATATCCCTATAACTAGATATTGATATGAAAAATATATACATAATTATATTCCAGATTGTGCCGTTCAAATGCCTAACAACTAGGTATGAAACAAGTCAGTCAAAATACGATCCAATGATAATGCCATAGAAATAACGAAATGTTGACTTTAAATGAAGTTGTTGAAATTATCTGTCATGCAGTGGCTTTCTTCTATTTAAAATTGATCGTACATGTGGCATGTTCTTTAATATCGAATATGTTTGGGATGTAAACACTATGTCAAGGTGATAGTAGGACATGACTTCTTTTAAAAATAAGGAAAAGTTGCCAATGAGTTGAAATCATACATGTAGATTTCATTTGTCTTAGAATTTTTATTTGGCCCTTATCCTCTATCAAAATATACATACAACACAGATGTGGTAGAATCTGACTCTAATTAATTACTCATAAAGGCAGATTCCTTGATGTCAGTATCATATTGATAAGTTCCTCAAAATAGTCCTCATCCATTCAAATGACAATATACTCCATCTAATTCACTGGTATGACTATAGGTATTTGTTGCATCAACTGAAGAAGAATCATGGGAATGAAGAGTATTATAAACACTATCCTGTGACTGTCTTTTTGTAATGAAATGATCATTCAAACTTTCCCTATGATGAGTCTCCTCAACAGTTTCAAAGGTATTGAGAATATAATTATATTCCACAGTGAAGTAATTATTTGGTTTCTTTTGAGCATGTATTTGTTGCGAACACTTCCGAGATAAACTTCCGTTTGATCCCTCCTCTTTCTCTAATACAAAGTAATTATCTGTCTGCATTGTTTGATTTCTGTTCCCGAGAGTTTCCGATAAATATGATTCACCAGATGCTGAAACCTCAACACTGCCTGGAAACTAAACCATTCAAAAGTTGAAAGTGCAAGATATACTTGTTTCATATTCTTTTAAATCTGTTCAAATTCGTGATTCACATAATCATTGTAAAATATATATGTGAGTATTATTATATCTACCCCTCTGCCGAGTCCTGATTTTACTTTCCTGAAAACGAAAATACTTATTTATACTATATATGAAAATTATTATCAAGAGAAAAAACGTAATACTTATGGGATAGTCCTCCCATAAAGAATATCGAATTTTAAATACTGATACCTATAATAACTACAGCGTAGGAAAACGGTGATACCGCTGATGAATAGCAAGCCCAAACAGACCAATAATATGGACAGTTCATTATACAGAGGATCGCGTGGTGTACCTGGGATCCCCAACACATCTCCAACGGTTGATCCTGTCCCTGCTGATGTTTCTGATGTCCGGTCCATCTTAAAAACGTTTTTTTAATTAAAAGAAAACATTCTTATAGATCTAGACACTGTCATAACTTTTTGGATTTAAGTATCAGATATATGTTTAAATTTCGTATTAAGCAAATGAGGGGCAATATGCAAACCATTTATCCTTGTGTTTTTTCTCTTATGTAATTAAAAAGTGGAAACAAATTAGATAGATTACACGATAAGTATGAACTGGTTCCAGCTGACTAAGCAGGTAATGAAATTTGTCTTTGTTTGTAAGGATCATTTTTTAAATTGTGTTTTAAAGGAACTTGGATTCAATTCTAGAAGTCGTAGCACAACTTTTTCCTATAGCTCCATTTCTGAGTAAAACAAAATCTTCAAAATCATATGCATGTGTCTGTTTATATATATTTTGAATATTTCTAACAATTAAAATAAAATTGAATATACCAAACCTATACTGGATTCCTAAACTTCAAAATATACTTATAAAAAAAATACATTTCGGGTTCCAGCTAATGTTCTACCAAGCCTTTCTTTACTCCTCATAAAACTAACAACAACAATGAAGGAGAATTAACTTAACATGTAGGAGTATAGCGATATATTTTAGACGTGATGTAAATCAGATGTTGATACTTAAAAAATTCCAAGGAACTTTTGGAAATTAAACTCGAAAAATTACTTACCGTGTCATTAGTCATTTACAAAATCATTTTGCCAATTGGTCTTCACCTCGACATTCATATATATCGGCGACGTTTTATCAATAAACAATATAGTTATTTCCACTTGTACGTCACAGTATTCTAGAAATAGAAGACATCCATATTTGGCCATTTTGCTTACTATAGATACTATAATGGCCAACTGAAAACTGATTTGTACGCAAAAAGAGTGGACTTCTCTATCGTCAACTTTTCTTCTTTATGTAATAATATTAGGGTATCATCTGCATATGGTGTTTATTTTCTTTCAACTTATTAGCTTTTTCAAATGCATGCTACGAGTATGATCAATTTGTAAGGTAGGCTACTCACACATAAGTTGATATTACTGGGACTTCAACAATATCGTTTAAGCTCAGCATTTTAAAAAAATCTATGGTCGTTATGATGTCCTTGTTAACAAAATATGAGTTAACACTGGGGCGAATTTGAATGTCTTGTACATACCATTGGTTAGATCTTTGGTTTTTTTTTAAATTTAATTTGTCTACGGAATGCTCCGTCTATATTGATTTTGTTTTCACTGACAATCGTGCAAAATAAGTCTTTCGCACACACAACATCAAATTTGATATTTGATGAAAATATCAAATTTGCAAAAATAAAGAAAGTTGTTTGGTAAAGGATAAGCTGCATGATTGTATTTCAAGGTTAGTTTTGCAAAGGATCATATGGGAAATGTTAGCATTTCTGGTATTTATCTAACGGCATCAAACAGCTTTAAAATCGGCAAATTTAAAAATAATAAGTCATTTTTGTATGTTATTAACTTACTTTTTCTTCCTTGATAATTCAATGTGATAGCTGATATGTTTATTTTTTCATCTTAATGTTTTTCTTAAAGATGTGCTTTGTTTTCCTTAAAACTAATGACTTGTTTATCTCAAGTGGCCAGGAAGTATGACCGTGTGTCAGTCTGTTGATTGTATGTCATGTCTATCGGGAACACCAGCTGACAAAATTCTGTGTATGAAGTGCTCTATTGAAGCAACAATGACAAATCAAAACATTTTTACTGATACGACTCATCTATATTATTGTATAATAAACTACAGCTTCATTTTAAAAATGCAGAACCTTCCTTAAATTAAGGTGTGAAGTGTCCTTCGTCCTCGGTGAATATTGTAATAGTTAAATCATTGTCTTGACCTCCAAGACATTATTTTGTGTATAATATTGCAAGTCTTTTATGATTTCAACCATGCCCCGGTAATGATTTTTGTGGGGTTTTTTTTTTTGGTTTTTTTTAATTAATGACCAATTATTTCTGATAGGATCAGCAGGACTTTATTATAATAAACAACAGGGATTTTAAATAGAATTAAATACTTTTTTCAATTCATCATTTTTACGCTTGAAAAATTTGCAGTTATTGTTTACGATTGTATATTTAAAAACTGTATATTTCAGCTTATGGTCTTAATTACACAAAAATTCTTCACTGCAATAATCATAGTCTTCAAATAACATATAACGTCTTCAAAATCTTTTTTTCTTTATGTTGTTTAGAAGTCATTTTCTATCATGTAACAATGTGAGATAGAATATTAATATTGATTCTTTTATTCTTTTAGAATCAAATAGTTTTTTCACATGATTTGACAACCTTTGTCCTGTGTGCCGGGTTGTGCAGGATTTTGTTGATGCTGTGTTTTGGGTTTTTTATGTGAATGTCCTCCCATTTGCTCTTTTATAAACGGCTCTCCGTTTTTCATTCGACAGATAAATTGATATTTTCTAGTTCCACTCGCTATCTTGTACATGTTGTCGTCCTCGTCATAGATAGTGAAGGAGGCATTCTTCCACACGCCGCTTCCCTCTTTCTGTAAAAAGTCGATGCAGGCTTGCAGTAGTCTTCGAAGTCCAGGTTTTTCCTCAGAACCTTCATGTCCAACATAGCGTATAATCATCTTTCCTAAACTTCTTTTGTTTATTTCGTCCACTTCGATAATTTCGTTTCGATACTGAAAAGAAAAGTTTATTTGATAAAAATTGCCTTATGCATATCTATTCTAAGAAGAGTCAGTATTATCATTTCAGTTGTTGAATTATTTATCGGACACATTCACCCTGTTTTACATCATTTATCATTAAATACCGGTTAATTAAGAGATTTCTCAATAAAAAAAAAAAAGACTGAGGTCATAGATACAATTTAGATTCATTTGCAAGCTGAAAAATTAAGTATGATTGTTAAGTTAAAATGATAAATAATATTAATTTTCTCTCGTGCATATGTAGATATGTCAAATTCAGCTTACATCAAATGTCATCCGATGGGTTCCGAGATTTTTAAGGATGTCCATTAGAGTTTGGTCTCCAGGTCTTGTCTAGATTCAAAAACTTGTTTTAAGTGATAAGAACGTTTAAAATTATTTGTAAGGCTTTACATTAAAACATTAAACCTACTATTAACTATAATTGTTGATTATTAATTAATTATATAATAACATTTGCTAAAAATTAAATGACACTCCGTAAAAAATACACCGTACGAGGGGTGGTTCATTTAAAACTGCTTTATCTTAAAAATAACGAAATTTCTCACTTACGGACATGACACCTTGAAGAATATTGGTAGCCATGGCAAGAAACTCGATTATATCTTCTCTCTCTTTCTCCTATTGCAAAAAACAGAATAGATATCGCTTGTAATTAAAACATTATCAAAGTCAAATATAAAATTTTATTTCTAATTTGTAAATACCCGAATACCGAGATTTATAATTTGTGGAACACATCGCCTCCAACTTGAATAAAATGCGGTTACAATGTAATAGGCAAACTAAAAATCATATTTCTTATTTTATCTATTTTACTCAAAGCACTGACTTCGTACCATTATGCAGTAATAAGACTATTTCAATAATACTTACTGTCATTTTAACATTAATGATTTGCTCTGGGGTAATCTGAAAGAAAGATAAACAAAGTCAGATTTATTATTCACGAAAGCTCGAATTGTTATATATCATATGATGCAAATTAATTAAGCTGAATTCAAGGTTATTTCCAACGCGTGTTGACTTTTTGTATAACATAATTTTCATAAATAATTAATAGAATTAGTTGGAGAATTTTTCCAACCCTCCATCACTCTTCATACTTCATGATTTGAAGAAATTTAGTCTATTTATATTTGTAATTTTTGTTCATCATGTTATTTATGCTTGTGCCATCTTACTTGCCATGTGGCAGTTTTTGTGTTTATGTTTATGTAGTTTTTATTTGTCAAAATATTTTTGCCAAACTGATGATTGTTTGGAACAGAAAAAATGCATTTGCCAATTTCTTTGTACTATGAAATAGATTTTAAATCTTTAATCATTGCATGATAAAACTGAACTTGATACAATAGCTTTAGTTCCATGGTCGTTTACTATCATATCCAACTGGCTATCTAAGAATACCAAAATGATGCATGTACATGTATAAATGTTGCAATATAATGTGTGCTTTGGATATGCAATTACTATTGGAATATATCTGTTTAACAATTCAGAAAACATTAAGTCAATACCAACATATATCAATAGGTTTAAATTGTAAACAGTACCTGAGTATTTGAGCGAAACATGGTCATCTTTTTATGAATACCACCAAGACGATTTTCTTTCACAGTCTAGGATGAAACAGTACATTTATATAATAACTTATCAATGTCAGATTGATTGACTGGATTTTCCTTATGGTTGCATTTTAACTATTTGAGAGTAAAATAACGTACCTTTAATTTATCCAAGTATTTTCTTTCGTGTTCTTCAGGACCCATCTGAATGATGCATACATGAACAATTTATTAAATATGCTCAGGACACAAAATTTGATGCTAACACTAATCAGGAAATTTTCATTAGTTTTCTGATGTATGTGAATTAATATTTATTACCAAAACATCTTACGGTAACTGATATCAAAGTGGAAACAATGATTATGAATGAGGAGGTTTAATATATCACTGAAGTGCATTCGATGACGTCATCTCTCATTGATTCATATTACGTGAGTTAAGTTATTTGTTAATGTACCTGTGTTTTTTTTTAATTAAAAAAGTTTTGACACCTATCTATTTTGTAATTTCAAAATGTCTGAAAGCTAAATTATAGATCAGAATCGATGACAGTTATTATTTGATACCTTTAAGTGACGAAATAATTCAAGAAAATCTCGATAGAGAAGTTCTTGAACATTTACTGTGTCTGTAGCTCCCACTAACACGTGCCTCGCAAGAAGTATTTCCTATAATGATTTCTTTGAATGAAATATATTTTTTAAATTTGTTTTGCAGAGGCAAACAAAGCGAAGCAATTATTTCTTTAACTGTAAATATGTAAATTTAAGAACAAGACACGAAAGATGAATATGAATTATTATTTACCTCAATAAAGGTGTTAAAACTCTCCATAATCTCAAAGAAAATATTTTGTTGTTGTTTGTCACATGCCTTTAATGAGTAATCATAGAAGAAATTGTAATTAGGATATGCAAGCACAATATCACAATATATATAAAAAAACACAATTAAGGATGAACGTTAAGAGAGAGAGAGAGAGAGAGAGATACCTGTAATGTCTGAACGAAGTTCATCGCATATATTTTGAAATTCTCCATCTGTTTGAAAAGAATAAAATGGAATGTCTTTTAAAACATTAATCGCCTTCAAAGCAAAAATGAATAATGGAGAGTAGTTTGCAAAGAACGATGAAATATTTTCTCAACTTAGAGCTACATTCCAGTAGCAGCTATTGTCATATTGTATAGTGTCTAGATATAGTTGAGTGCTTTCGTTTTAAAAAAAATGTTAGGAATTTTGTTTCTTAAGAGATCTCTAGGAAAGTACCTAACAGCTAGGAAGTGTATAACAGGTATGCATATTTTTAGTCTTTAAATCGTCCAATATGTTAAATAACCACGTGACAACGAACATTCTTTCCACGCCCACAAAGCTTCTAAAAAGCTCGATGTCGCAAGAGATTAAGCACCGTCCGTATGACAGGTTGTGCCACGTAAACAGTAAGCAACCATCGGTCCAAAGAAAAAAATGGTAATCCTTTTAAAGAAAATATCAAAGTTAAATTCAAACAAATATTCATTTGTTATAACTTTTTTCAGATCTTTTTTCAATCTGATTTTCAGTACTGCGAAGAAATCGACGATGAGGTCTTTCAAAGTGCAATCAGAAGAATCCCTGCAAGTGCAAGACGAAACAGCTGGATAACTTCTGCCTTATACGACATCAGAGATGACTTAAACAACACTTTGAGAGGATGTGCTGACAATGTCACTGTGGAAGTTCACATGGACGACTATCTCTATGAACCTATCACCATTCAAAGTGGTTCTGGGGGAAACAAATTAGCCGTCCATATAAGTGAATGGGGGAATGTCCAGTATCGCTGGATCAGACAAACCTGGGCAAGGCATTTCAGGAATGCTTATGAGACCGTACGGTCGATTGCCAGGAAAATAGTGTCCAGTGTTGGCTCGTTTTTTGGCAGGTTGTTTGGATCAAATAAAAGCATTGAAGGGCCATCTCGTGGCTATCTGACTTATTACTAATTCTCCTCGATTTTCAGGATTAAATTTCATAGGACGTCTTATACTTTTGAAATATTTTGTGATTAAACATGTTTATTTAGAATGAATAAAATATATTCAATATTCTCTATTTTTTATGTATATATTTCATTTTTTTTCTTGAGAAATATTCACTATTACTGTGAAATCACAGATTTTCGTAGGAGTTTGTTTGTTTCGAGGTAAAGAGAGACCTTCCAATGTATGACCACCACGAAATGTAACATTTCATATACATTACTTCTAAACATTCTCTAAGCACAAAAGCAAGTCCCCACAAACTATTTTTTTTCCTCAAACCTTGAAAATTTGACACCTGAAAAGTATGTGATTTACAGTAGTTTTAACGTGATCTTTTTCTGTACCTGACTATAAGAAACGGCTTTGTTCTGTGTATCTTATTAACGCGCATAAAACTCCCTATCTTCAAACAAAGTTACTGTCAAAGTCTGGAATACCCATTCTCATTAGTATAAAAAAGCAGATACTTTGCTACTTTATGTTTGAAAAAAGTTATAGATTATACAAAACAAACCCATTTCAAACACATTTTTGAAATATTATGTCGAAATAAAATTTGATGTAATCATATATATGCACTTTCCTTTTGATTCGATGTATCCATGTGTATTGAAAATATATATAAATCTAGCTTTTAATCTTATTTTGAGTTTGAAGAAGAATAGAATTTATATCCATCTTTCCATATATATTTGTTAGATCTCTTTATTTACCAAACTTTGAGAGAAAAAAGTCAGAAAGTCTGATAATTAATTAACAAATTCAAATTAAACTCTTCTTGAATATTTTTTTTCAGAATCTGATTTATACAAATAGTAGCAAAAAAAGAACGAGTGTAATGTACAACCGGCTTACCTTGTGTACTGTAAACGGTTCCTCTAGCGTACAAGATTTAATTGTTGAGAATTTGGGATACGTACTTGTTTGCACATGACATTTAATTTAAACCAATCGCTTTATTACAACGTGTTTATGTGTATTGAGAAATTAGTTGTATACTCGAAGATGGGGGTAGGTACATGTATTATAGTAATATGTAGAAAAGAATTATGTCTTACAATTGAAAAAAAAAATAATATATTAAAAAATATAATAATAATATCTTAACCTTATATTTCATATCAAAGGAAACTTTTGGCGAGATTACAGATGAAGAACTGAATGCGGCTTTTAATCGGGTTAAAGTCAAGGTTAATGGTTATGATGTTATGAGAGAAAGTTACTACGAAATTCGTGATGGGATTGGTGACATAGTCAAGACGTGCTCAACAAATGTGAAAGTTGTCATCTATGTGAATGATGTACTAGATAGTCCCATAACAGTGAAATCAGGAAATGCCGAAAACAGACTTAGAATTACAATCAAATCAGGCGGACGGGTGTCCTACAGTTGGACGAAGGAAACTTGGGGGAAAGTATTTAGAGATGCTTGGAATGGAATAAAGTCCCTTCTCCAAAGAATAATTACGTTTATTGCATCCAATGCAAGAACTCTTCTTGGACTTGGACAGGCGGCTTTGGCGGCAATCGGCTTTTAAAAATGTTTCTAAGGCGGATAATGATCTTTTTACATTTCAATCAAAAAAAAAATATTAATGTAATTTTTGAAAATCTGTACATGTATTATAATACATTGGATAATTGTAATATAAATTACCATTGTTTATTTACCTTTCAACATTAAAAGATTCCAGGACATCATTCATGCGTTACATAGTAATTTTATTTGGAAAATAAAACATTTTAAGGAGGGCTTCTTCTCATATTTCTTGTATTTAAAAATAAATGTTATTTTCGTAGATTTAAGAAGACAATGTCAATAAGTGATGGTATCAGTAAGATTGAATTTGACTGTTTTATATTAGAGGCAAGGTCGGGTAAAGGTCATTACCTTTTCCCTGGACATTAAGAATAAAAAATTACTTTTGCAAATCATGCAAAATCGATGCCTACTTTTTTTTTCAAAAGATTTAATGTTTTTCCTCTTGCATAAAAAGATATTACCATGTAGGGTCTATAATATGATGTTACCATACTGACATAAATAATTTAATAAAAATCGACAATGGCTAATCCGATTTTTTTCTATTTTTCTTAAATTTTTAGGATATATTATTTATCCCAACAAAACGTAATATTCCTATTAATTTAGCACGAAGAATCTGTACAATCATTACAGATACATGTAAATCCCTACGATGTAGACGTCTGGAAGAATAAAAATGCAGTAAATGTTTTGTGATATTTTTTTGGATTTTTACTTTTAAATATACCAAAAAAATGTACCGATTCTTCATTTTGTTTTGAAATCATTTATTTTATATATGCCTCATAAATATTCAAATTGTTCTTATTTTCACATATGATAAAGTAGTCATATGAAGATACAAAACGATATAAAAACAAAGAAAAATTGATAGATAAGATTTTCTATAATAACTAGGTTTGCCTGATCATTACCGAGGGCTCCCTGTGGGTGCGACCGGTCGACAGGGGAATGATTTCTCTTCCAAGGCACCTAATCAAATTTACTAGGGGTCCGTGTATTTGTCCCGTTTACATTCTATTTTTTTAAGCTTTATTAAATTTATCGTTGTTCATAAGTGTAAATTTTTTTAAATGTGGTATTATTACATTTTTCAGAAAATAATGTCCCATAGCATTAACTACTGAAAAATGGGAAACTTAAGACGTACATTGCTGCAACATATTATAGAAGTTGTGTAAATCAAATGCGGATTCTCAAAAACTCCCCAAAAAACTATTATTGTTCTGTATGCTATTAACGGGTGCAAATGGTTACTTGTTGGTAGTCCTGATCTCCAAAAACTGCAGAATCAAGTCAATCAGAAACTCAAGCTTCTTTTTGATATTAACTTTAGAGTATTTGTGAGTACATTCAGAATTTTTCTTTAATAAAAATAGACGTTCTAACTTTGACACTTGGGAGAATATCACCCAATCCTTGAAACTGTTTGAAATACACATTCTGTTTTAAACTTTTTATACAGAACATTTCCGTACCATATATGCGTAACGTCTTTTGCACTATATTGTTAACTTCAACAATTTCCAACCTTCCGTTTTCATGTTGTCAGTATTCAGAAATTAAAAAAATGTCAATGAGTGTATGTTTGGGGCAGTTTTTCTTCCATCTTTTTATTATATAAAGCACATTTAATAAAAAAAAAAAAAACTAAAATAATAATCGTAGTAATAAGTAGTAACAATTTTTATTTTTTGTACTTCAACGACGATATGAGGCTAAAATAACATTTAATAATGTGTACCTAGGTCATTTAAATATTAAACACTGCGTTCTAAAATCAATATACAAGGTTAATTTTCATTTTCGTTGAAACAATTTTCTTCCTTGTCAATAACCTGGAAATTCCTATTACCTGTAACTAATCATATAGAAAGTAATCATTATATTGTACAGGGTGTTACTATTTAAATAGCCAAAGGTTTGCTTTGGAAACAATCCATTGATATTTAAGTAGGTAGAGGGTACATAAAAAATTATAATCAGTTCATTCTGAGAGACAAAACTTCCTGATCAACAGGCAATTCCTTCGCAGTTTTTTGATGTTTTTTTCTGATTTGTTGCACACTTAATAAACAATTATACAAAAGTAACATAAAGTATATTATTATATATCAACTGATAAAGACCTTATTTGCTACTAATCTTTAAGAGATTGATAGATTCGCTTTTTTCATGTAGATTCAAATTTTGGGGTATACCATTTATTTTTTTCCTCCTTGGTAAATTATGCTCTGATGCTGCTTTCAGTACAAAAATTGGAAAGAAAAAAGATTTCAAAAATTCAAGTATCTTATACACACATAAAAATGAATTGGAAAAATACTGTTTTTACCTCATATCCAAAACATATTACAAAAACCACAAAATCGAATTAGACAATACAAATTGTGAGCACAAGTACGAACCTCTGAAAACAGATGGTGTACCAGTTTCATGAAAGTGTGAGCATCTCATAGATTAGAAATAATCTTTGGAGTACAAAATCAAGTTCATGATCAGCAAAATACATTTATTTAGCTTATATCAATTCAGGTGATGAATACTTCTTGGGTCGATAAAATCTAGTATTTTGTATTTTTTTCGATATATGCCTTGCATCAATTGTCTTAAAAAGCCTTTTGAAGTTTTTGGCATTGATCCTTTTGGTTACTCTGGCGAAGTAATAGATTTAACGATTGAAATTTAATGACGCATATAAAAATAAATCCAATGTAATATATGTACAGTGTATTACCCATTTTATTTTATTTTCAGAAATCAAATGTTAAGGTGATTCCACCATCACAATTTTATAGGTTCAAAGTACAAAAACTGCATTTATTTTCATTTTATATACTTTAAACTTTCCAATTATTGCAAAAAATGTATAGGTCACCATATTATTTCAGATGCGAAACATAAATAAACAGAAGTGTATGTCAACAAAAAAAATTGCACATTTTTTTTGTAAACCGTATTATGAAAAATATGTAAAAACTGGTTAAAATGTATAATTCTGATGCTGAATGTTCCTAAATACTTCCTACTTAAAAGATACTTTTGAATTGTGAATATCAGGGAAACTATTTTACAAAAAAGCAAATGCCTGAATGAAGAGACCTAAGAAGGAGTTATTGCCCTTGTCAACATTTTTTAAAGATTGAATAATTGATTAAATATAGAAAATATGCATTTTTTAAATTCTTAAACTTAATATTAATTTTATCATTACACCTATTATAAAGCATTGTTCCAAGAGATATTGTTCTATAAGGTATGAATTTAAACTAATTACAGTTTTTGCTAAAACCTATGACATCATAGGAGGGTGGAATTACTTTAAGGTAAGTATCAATAAGTATCAATCCTTGAAACTGTGGGTTATTCCGAGTGTAAAGACTTTTGAAAAAAGGAAACAGAAAGTTTTAATCAGCTTACTACCAATTTTGACTCATGAGAAAATAACAGGAATATACAAATAGCAAACAAGTAAAACAATACCTGGGCCTCGTCGATCACCTGAGAGCTAAAGGCAAAACTTAGTTCAATATTAAAATGTTCAAATATATTTATCTCTTCCATATGCTTAGAATGAAATTTTTTAAACATGTTGTTTTCCACACCTGCGTTATTTTTCAAAAATTACATACAGTATAATATGAATGAAAGGATTTTTTTTTCTATAGACATTTTATGAGTAGAAACAAGTGAATGGATGGAAGAGAAACATATTCTGTGTAAACATATTTCACACATTGATTGTGACCATATTGATTAAATATTAGAAAAGACAGGAGAATTTTCTACTTGTACTTTATTAGTAGTATTATCAGATTGGTAAAGTGTATTGCAATATTATCTTGGAGCGTTTTGTGTATTACATGTATTTCATTTTTGTGAATTCATGTGTTTATTTATGCAATTTTCTGAATAAATATACACTATTGTAAAATATTCTTCAAAATCTTCCCTGTATGATTTGACTGCTTTATGGATTGACCTTTGATTCCATTGTATTAAGGATAAATAAGTAAAACACTTTTTTCTTACAAAATTCATATATCTTTGCTAAATAAGGTGTCCTCTAACTTTAGTAAAACAGCTTAACGTTTGAACAAGTCGCATTGTTTGGTTAATCGTGCTAAAATGCAACTACAGTACATTTCACTACAAAAAAAGTTGAAAGTTTTTAAAAATTATTAAGTTTTTTTGCTTCAAAGTTTTTGGGGACATTGTGTATTTTTACATTTTACACCCTTAAAACTACTTATTTTTATGTTTCCATTGAAAGAAATATTGAAGAAAATACCAGCAACTCTTCTGTGTTGGAAATAAGAAAATTTGTTTGTGGTATGTTTCTTTAAAATATTTTCCCTTACACTTTAAAATATTTTCCCTTACATATTTCTATCGTTGATCCCCCATTGTGGTCCCACCCTAGCTCCCCCTGGGTCACGATTTGAACAAATTTGAATTTACATTTCATGAGACTGCTTCCATATTTATATGACTAAACATATGGTTTCGCTGATTATAAAAGAGTTTTGCTTTCTTATTCCTTCTGCATAAATTAAAGTATAAAGATATACTTTATTTGCACAATGAAGAGGCTTGACGGACTATTTATATCAATCCGAAGTCCTTTAAAATAAATTTTGCTTCATGCATCAACAAAATAAGTCTGACATGAACAGGGCGCAATTGGCATCTATGGAAATTCCGACAGGTTGTTGCAATACATGATCTCTAAAAACTACATAGATATTTGTCAGTCAGAAACTCAATTATCTTATGAGAGCATTTGTGTGTACAAAATGTACAGTCATAATGTTTCTTTAACAAAAAGAATTTGCTCCATTTTTGATACTATAATCGAATTTTGTCCCATCTTTGAAACTGGTTAGATTTGAAATACACATTTTGTTTGTCATTCTGTTTACTGTACATTTCTTCAGCATATATGCGTTACATCATTTAATTTACATAATGTTGTGAACTTCAGATTTTACTTATTTATTTATATTATACATGTTTTGTTTATATTTCATAATATATTTCACGGTGTTTGGTATTATCAATAATTCTTGGTAGTAAGTTGCTTCGTCGTTTATTTAGGAACATATGATGATTTAAATTCTAACCCTACGTTTTCATTTGTGGCAAATCAAACACAGTCACATCAGGTATTCAGAAATATGATAATTGTTTTACAAATATATAGAAATAGATAAAAAGTTTTCGTTGGTGTATATTTGGAACAGATTTTTTAAAAACTTTTGAGCAAATAAAGCACAATTAATATTGAAACAAATAGAGTGAATAATGTGTATTTGGTTTTTATTTAAGTATTCAACTACTTGAAAAATTCGAAAATATAAATTCCAAGACCAATTTTGGTGTCTTACGCAAAGTACAAATATGTAATAAAAATGAACTAACAGGTCATTTAAAACGAAGCTGCGTTCTAAAATCAAATAAAGGTTAATTTTTATTTTCGTGGAAGCAATTCTCTTCCGTGTAATAAGCTGGAAATACCCATTACCAAAATAGCTAAACGTTTGCTGTGGAAACCATAAAGTAGTCGTTATATGTTGGAGAAGGTGGAAGGCAAATGAAAATTTTCCCTTAGTTCAAATGAAGAGGCGAAACTTTATCAGACAATCCTCTCACACTTTTTTAAATATATATATTTTTATTCGTTGCAGAAAATTAAAGAATTCTGTGAAATAAACATCAAGCATAGATGTCTGATGTGACCAAGTATAAAACATATGGAGATAACGAACAGTTTTCAGATCAAAAGTCCATAAAACAATACAAAATAGGAGCAGACCAAACACGGACCTCGAAAACATCAAGGTGGGATCAGATGCCATGGAGGTGTGAGCATCCCCTGCCGACCGGTCACACCCGCCGTGTGCTCCTTGTCATGATCGGGAAATAACGGAAAATCCGTCGTCAAATCAGTGTATAAATAATGGAGTAACATTTAGTACAAAACATCAGTCAGCATTTGACTCAATGATAAAGTGTATGCTGACAAGGTCATTGTATTGACGTTAGAATTTACGAAACGATGACTTTAAACGAGACTGCTGATATTCTTGTTTCATTAACTTGTTTGTCAATAATTTACCTCGTTTTAGAAATGGTTCATACGTAGAGCATGTTCTTGTGTATTGAATCAACTGAAATATATAAACTCCGTATGCAGGTGATGAAGGTATATTGCTGCATAAGTAAGGGAAGTTGACGATTGTACATTTAAAGTCATCACGTTTATCATGAAAGAGCTTGGTTGTTAGAATTCCATTTACATCTTTTTCAAATAAATTTCAAATATGAAACAGAATATTTCGTTAACTTTTTTATGTTTTCGGCATCATTTTTTAAAGAAAAAAATTCTTAGAAAATTATGCTCAATGCTGTGTTTCAAAAAAAAGTTGGGAAAAGGGAATTTTCTTTAAATCTTAGTCTCTTATACACAGAGAAATTAATCGAATGATTATACTTTAGACCTGATATCCAATGAAATTTAGAAAATCGTTATCATGTTCAAAAGTATAAGCAGAGCAAATACTAACCTCTAAAAACAGAGATTGTACCAGGTACCATGGACAAGTGAGCAGTCCCTATCGACGGATCATTCCTCATGAACAAAGGGTCAGGTGACAAAACTATGGTCTGGGTTCCCTTTTCCTACGATGATTTACTAGTATAGTAAATCTACAATAATTTTGGTTATTTTCAAAACAGAGTGAAGGAAAATGACACCTTCTGAATTATAGTTCATGTTATTTATAATTTTTAAGAATATAGCACTATCCATGATTTTTTAGACGCTATACGATAGCAAAATGCGGCCTGGTTTGTGACCGTATGTCAGTTTATGAATAAAGATGAATAAAATAGGCGGATCTTAGTACAAAAGAGGGATCCATATGCATGTCCGAGGAATCTTCCTTATATGGCTATTGTACTATTGTTATTATTTCGCACATAGTTGCTTACAGAATTGTCTAATCCAATGATTGAATGACAAAAAAAGCTGGTTTAATAATTGTTTATTTATAATCACAGATACGTTGTAAAAAATTAAGGGTAATTTACACATTATTTCTATTGCATTTCAAACTTTAAATTGTCAACAAGTATTTTTATGCATGAATACCATGGAAACTCAGCGTCTATCGTTTTGGACCAAGCAATGCACATTTGTATTCCCGGATACCCGGGATACAAATAGCCATTTGTCCATAAACCGACTTACAAAACTAAAAATCATACAATTAATCAAATGTTTGTAATTATGATTCGCATTTAGTCTGTGATTGAAATGCATATGAAATTGTCTTTCGGAAAGCAAGTAAAAGAAAGCCACCTTTCAAGAATTAAATTTTCTTATTATTTTTATCGTACTCACTCGCAATGCAGCTGATTGGTCTGTTAGACATATCAGTGATTAAGTACATGCAAAAATTAATAAAATTAGTAAAATTCATAGCTGAGGAATATATATGAAATTATTGATCAGCAAATTCATTTTGTTTAGCGTAAAACATTTCAGGCGATAAAAAGTTCTTGGGCCGGTGAAATTTACTACATCATCATGTACATGTACTTTACTTTCTTTGAAACAATGTGAATTTAAATCTTCCTGGGTTATGCCTTATATACGTCAATTGTCTTTGAAAGCCTTTGTAAGTTTATAGCATAGGTCCTTTTGTTTACTCTAGCGACATAAAAGATTTAAAGATTGAAAATTTAATTTTATGCCATGCATATTAAAATAAGTCCGTTGCAATATTACCTATTCTATTTTATTTTTAGAAATCGAATGTTAAAACTTTGAAACTCTGGGTTATTCCAAATGTAAAATGGAGAACCAAATTTTGAAGAAAGGCAACAGAAATTTTTAATCAGCTTACAGTGTACTAGATAATTGATCATTGGCTCATGAAAAGATAAAAAGGATTAAACATACAAGATATGTTTTTTTAAATATAAAAATGTAAGCTGTCCAAACTTACCCAAGGGATGATTTGAATAAACTGTAATATACAGTTATTGACTGGGTATGAGGGCAACATATGATTTGTTGGACCTGAAGGTGAAAATGTTGCCCGAGGCCGCAGGCCAAGGGCAACATTTTCATCTTCAGGTCCAACAAATCATATGTTGCCCGAATCCTAGTCTATAACTGTTTTGTTATACCCTTCACTGCTCACTTAAGATTGATCAATTTTATCAATACACGCTATACTATCAATTATTTTATATGGAAAATTATGGCTTCTTCAGTAAATATAAACATCAAGCTGAGAAAGAACAAAATCAATTATAAGTCTCTTATATCACAAAAATTATTTATCACAAAACACACTCTTCCCTTCTACCTTACCTTGCTGTTAGCAGCAACTCTTAATAGCTCTTAACTTCGGCTATTTTCGCGTCGCCGATATTGAACGATGATTATTAATTGTGACGTAACAGACAGGTGACGTTGCGGTCTAACAATTCTTATGTAAGACCGGTCAATAGTGAAATTGTTAGACCGACGTAATAAACATTTCTTTTGTTGGACTTTTTATTAGTAAGAAATATATAGAAGGATATTTATAAGGGTGTAACAATCTACATTATCTGAAGATGATTTCATGAACCACCATATTTTTAAAATTTTCTGAAATATTCTTTCTTGAAAGTGGATAGATTTTTTTGGAAAGTCTTTCTCCAAAGACACATTTGAGAATAAAAAAATAGAAAATCTCCATTTTAAAAAATCCAGTAAAATTCATTTAATTTTCACGTTGACTTTATTTCAGAAGCAGAAAGCTAAAGACTCGTAGTTTGGCAAATATTTATATATACGAGTAGATATATGTCGACATGCTAGATACATGTTACTATCTAGTCCGAAATGTCTGACGTTTTCCTGGCTTTTTTACGATTTTGATATTTTACATGCCAGGAAAACGTCAGAACCGGTGTCGCATAATATTTGGTCCGCCTCATTTAAAGGTCCGGCCGGACCTAATACGATAACATATTTGGTCCGCCTGGCTCTATAAGAAAAGGTCCGCCCTCGGCCTTTTATATAAATTGTATGCATGTGGTTCATTCGATATTAATTGAAAAGCTAGTCTTTTAAAATTAATTAAGGATATATAGTCGTATTAATAGCTAGTGTTTTCTCCAAGAAAATGTAGTAAACAATAAGTAAGAAATCGAAATTTATACATAAATAAAGGAATGTATACTTTAGATTTATTGATCGGTTTTCCTGTCGGGAAGATGGGACATGCTTCTTTCGTTTAATTAATACACTAATGTCAACATTATCATTAAAAAAATATTAAGAATACAAATGCACTTACGTTTACCTTCACCGCCTTGTTTACTGGCAGATTAATCAGTATTGAATGAACAGAAAAATGTGCGTTAGTCCAACACGAATCATTTAGTTACACTCTCTTTCCTATAAACATGATAAACGTTTGACTAATCCATTCACAAAAACTAAAGTTCACATCTTTCAAAATATATTTCATTATAGTATTGATAAAAAAAATCTGTCATTCTTTACGTTTAAAATTGTTGTAAATAACTGGAGGGTCACTAGCTGTGACAGGGGCTTATGTCACGGTGTACTACCCTACACCCCTTATTGTAAAAACAACATGCCTACGGATTGGGCAGTTGGGGTTAGCCTATAATTGTTTCGTTTGAGAAAACCTAAAGTACCATATCCCCTGTGTTTTTATACATGTAAGTTAAAACTGTTTCTTACCTATTCAAAGGCTAATTATTATATCTACTAGATCTCTGCATTTCATTTCCTGAATTTAACATTGCAGACAATTTTTGTTATTATTTCGGAATCCGACAATTTTATTTTCATTTTCGACATTATTTATTTATTTTTTTTTTTTTTCACATTTTCGGATTTTTTTTTTTAGGATACCCTTACGGCAATTTAAGGTTAACATATATAGCAAAGATGGGAACAGAATTTTAACAGGGTATTGTATGTATGCATTGGATAAAATTATTTATTTCAAATCACGTTTTTTCTATTCATTACATACACTCTGTAATCAACATTAAGACTAGTTAAAAAGTAAAGGAAACAGTTAAGTTGAAACTTCACATTCACAATACATGTACCTACATCCGTTCCAGGGTAAAATTAATTAAGTTTCTTTGACAGCTAAGAGCAAAGGCTTTTATTTGAATAAATTATCTAAAATATTTTACCTTCAGGATTTTTAAAACGGATGTATGAATTCTTTTTTCATGGACGAAAAAGTACTGACATGAATGACAAATGTCGGAGATGAAAACTTTTAAAACGTAAAAACTTAAAAATGTCGGAAATTATAAGTTCAGAAAATTCCGGAAATGAAATGCGGCCTTCTAAATAATAATTACTCCGGGACAAGGTAAATGCATGGAGTGCGTATCATTACCGCTACATTTTCAAAATTTTCATTACCGCTACAGAGTCATTACCGCTACAAAAAACCTTACATTACCGCTACATAAAAAAGTATACATTACCGCTACATTGCCTCTTTCGTTAGCCAGCCACATATGCGTGTACAGTACAACCTATAAATGCATAAGACCCGTTCCCCCTGCTCACCACGGAAAGTGAAAGTAGGACTTTGAGCAGGATGGTTTTTTTCATTATTAAAATCAATTTTTTTCATAAATCACACACAAATGTCTGCAGTCGAAATTTAATTATTTAGCGTCATCTGAACATTTTGACCACAATTGAGAAGTTTGTTACAAATTGAGATATAAAGACCAAAATTATACAATGTGGTAGGGGTCAGCCGACTTTTGTGATTTCCTATTAATAGTAAATCGAGAACGGTCATTCATTTCAAAGTTTTTGTTTACTATGAGCCTAACTTTGTACGAACTTGTGTGAATGGTAAAAGACGTATAATACATTTATAAAACTTGTGTGAAAGAAGGAAATTTGCACACGATTAGGCTGGTACTTAAAATATTAATTAAGGAAGTTCTAAACTCTGCACAATAAAAAAAAGTTCTAATCTCTAGTTTTCAAGTTACGAAAATAAACCCTGTCCAAAAATTTCCCTTTATAACATAAAATATCTGAAATACAGAGGGCGGACCTTTTCTGATAACTGGGTTTTAAGGTCCGCCCTGTCTTTTTTTCTAGTTTTCAAGCTACGAAAATAAACCCTGTCCAAAAATTTCCCTTTATGACATGAATATTTGAAATACAGAGGGCGGACCTTTTCTGATAACCGCGTTTTAAGGTCCGCCCTGTCCCTTTCTCTTGTTTTTAAGCTACGAAAATTAACCTGTCCAAAAATGTCCTTTTATAACATAAAAATATCTGAAATACAGAGGGCGGACCTTTTCTGATAACTGCGTTTTAAGGTCCGCCCTGTTTATTTTTCTAGTTTTCAAGCTAGGAAAATAAACCCTGTCCAAAAATTTCCCTTTATGACATGAATATATCTGAAATACAAAGGGCGGACGTTTTCTGATAACTGCGTTTTAAGGTCCGCCCTGTCTATTTTTCTACTTTTCAAGCTATGAAAATAAACCTGTCCAAAAATTTTCCTTTATAACATATAAATATCTGAAATGCAGAGGACGGACCTTTTCCGATAACTGCGTTTTAAGGTCCGCCCTGTCTATTTTTCTAGTTTTCAAGCTACGAAAATAAACCTGTCCAAAAATTTTCCTTTATAACATATAAATATCTGAAATACAGAGAGCGAACCTTTTCCGATAACTGCGTTTTAAGGTCCGCCCTGTCCTTTTTTTTTATTTTTAAGCTACGAAAATAAACCTGTCCAAAAATTTCCCTTTATAGCATAACAATATTTGAAATACTGAGAGCGGATCTTTTCCGATAACTGCGTTTTAAGGTCCGCCCTGTCCCTTTCTCTTGTTTTTTAGCTACGAAAATTAACCTGTCCAAAAATGTCCTTTTATAACATAAAAATATCTGAAATACACAGGGTGGACCTTTTCTGATAACTGCGTTTTAAGGTCCGCCCTGTCCATTTTTCTAGTTTTCAAGCTACGAAAATAAACCCTGTCCAAAAATTTCACTTTATGACATGAAGATATCTGAAATACAGAGGGCAGACCTTATATTATACTGGTTTTAAAAATTTTTAAAGTCATATAAGGCTTTTTTTATAAGTTTAGACTAAAAATATGAGAAAGATCTTTCTATTTGTTTTGGTACTTTATATAACACTGTAAAGATAGGACTGCTGCATTTCATTTCCGGAAATCGGCATGGTATTTCAGCCTTTTCTTTATTTCATTTCCGACAATTTGTCTTTTCTTTTCCGACATTTATTTCTTTTCATTTCTGGAATGTTTGCAACGTACCTCTCCGGCAATTTAATGTTTACCAGGTACGTGTATGTAGAAATGGAATTTTGAAAGAATTCATTATACAAAACATTTTTGATATAAAAGTTCTGTATACATGTATATACATGCACATCTGTACATGAAGCACTAAGTCTAGTTGACAGAGTTAAATTGAACATGCAATTTTTTTTATCGTATTTAATGTTCACTAAATTAAATGTAAAGACTGCGCCGAACATTGATTTACTAAACAGTCTATGATTTATTCTTTAAAACTTTTCATTACCAGAAAGCACTTCCTGAAAAATGTCGGAGATGAACACTTTAGAATGTCGGAAATGAAAGCTTAAAATGTCGGAAATAAAAAGTTTAAAATTTCAATAAAAACAACAAAAATCCGAAATGGAATGCAGACTGAAACATTTAATGAAAATCAAACAATTTAAATCAATCGCGTTTCATAGATATCCGAGATTTAAAACAACGGCCGATTCTTATCGACTCGGAATTTAAATATCAGACACAGTTTTAATTCAATTAGTTTGAATTTAACTAATAGAAACGTGGGGATATTTAAGTTCAATATCGGTGAAAATTTTAATTTGAACATAAAAACCAAATCTCATGTAAATCTACGCTTAATCTTGTATTTTTAATTTTTAGCTCAGATACGCCATATTTAGCTTAATAAAGGTTATACATGTATGGTTATAATTATTATAAACGTCGCAGTTTTGAAGTATACGCCTGAATATTTGGTTCCTTGGCATAATTTTTTAAAAATAAGATAATAAGATCTGTTGATATGTAAAGCTAACACATGACCATTAGGTTCACCGACAATTCAATGACAGCGCCATCTGCCGCGGGCTCTACCTGTGGGTACCTGTCAGGTAAACAAATACGTCACACACCCATTGTTTTATTAGCTATACACACCGACAGATTTCACACCTTTAATCGTACTAATTTACAAAAAGCAAATTCTAAGGAAAAACAAACACTTGCATCATAATTGTAGCATGATTTTTAAAGAAATCATGACCCTTAACGGCACTGCTTAAAGCACACTATACGAGTAGATTCTTGTCTATCTAGAGATACATGTATGTTGTACAAAAAATAAAACACAACAGGGTTAATCCTTCTTTCATCATATAGTATAAACAAACTACCCGGTAGCCTTAATTTCTTATGTTAAAGTCAAGATTAAAACATTTTGCACCACCCGGACCTTAAAACGCAGGGGGACCTTTTCTTATACGGGCCGGACCTTTTCTTATAAAAGGCGGACCAAATATGTTATCGTATTAGGTCCGGCCGGACCTTTAAAGGAGGAGGACCAAATATTATGCGACACCGGCGCCATTACGTAAACTGGGAAATCGCCGCCTCCAACCAGAGGCGGCATTCTCGAGTTGATTTTAGGTACTTGCGAACTGAATTAAATTTCAAATTCAAAAGTTATCAATAGTACAATATTTAAAGAACTTACCAATATAGTTTTTATGGTTCATTTATGAAATAAATAATCCGTTGAAAAAGGTTTTATCACACTGTCGAGATTTGTTTTCATTTCGTGCATTTTAAAATCTTGAATGTCCTGTTACGAAATGTGGAGTGATATTTTCTTTTCATCGATATTAGTGAGTACTAGAGGCATGGTGCTTTTATGAAAAGTCTGATTTCGGCATTTAGGTCGGTTCACAAGTTTCGAAAATCAACTCCAGTTGAAGACGGCGAAATTTCCAGTTTTCGTAATGGCGCCGGTTCTGACGTTTTCCTGGCATGTAAAATATCAAAATCGTAAAAAAGCCAGGAAAACGTGAGATTTTTCGGACTAGTTACTATCATGCATCATCATTATTCTATACTCTTTGAAATGCAAGAAAATGTTTGTTCTCTTCATCTTTCATTTCAGCTTAGGTGTTATATTAGTTCCTTAAATGTCAAACAATCATATAGTTGGTATTATTCTAGTGGTTTAGCTTACAGGACTCTTGTATATATTACATTGGTAGGTCAGAAAAATACACGTCATGATTTGTCGGATTCTTTATATCCATCCGTATCCATTTTCTCGATTTCAATTTTAGCGAGAAATAGTGATTTCCCGTTTCGGTTTGCAAGCAAGCAAGCAAGCATGGCAGGCTTAGAGCTGCTCTCTGATCAAGGATTTCGAATAGACGGGAGGAGAGCGCACGAATTACGTAAAATTCAATGTAAGCTAGGGGTTTTCAGTCAAGCCGATGGTTCAGCATACGTAGAACAGGGAAATACTAAGGTCTTAGCTGCTGTTTACGGACCTCATGAGGTGATTTTCAGAATATGAATATATGGAAGAATCGTAGAATAAGTCTTCAGCTGTTCAATGTCTGCTTTATTTTGAAGTAGGAACCTTACATATATTAAAAAATAATATTTTATACTCTTCTGTGGGCAACACATTTGTATATTTAATACACAGGTAATCACTAGTATACCTCACTCTTCAGTACTTCTTTGAATAACTATGGAACTATAAATTCAGCTGTAATAGAAATAATCAGATAACCTCTTATACCTTTCCCGCAGATTCGAGGAAGTCGCAGTAAACTTCTGCAGGATAAAGTACTTGTCAACTGTCAGTTCAGTATGGCAACCTTCAGCACCAGTGAACGTAAAAGGCGACCAAGAGGGGATCGAAAATCTCAAGAAATGACAATGCATCTACAGCAAACATTCAATGCTGCTATCTTAACCAGTCTTCATCCCAGGTCTCAAATTGATATCTTTGTTGAGGTAAGAAGAATTTTCCTGGATATTAAAAGATGAATCTTGTGCAATGAAAGAATATAATTATCAGTTAATAGAGAGGTTAAGCATTTCACCGTGTACGTCCACTTGTACATGTACACCTAGAAGTGATTTTACACTACACATAACTATGGTCGTTTTCTGTTAAACAAACTGCACATGTACCGGTAAATGTAAAACGTCATTTCAACAAGGCACTTTACAATCCATTTGTATCAAATAAATCTATGACTTGAAATAAAAAAGATGCATTGGATGTACATAGTAAATTCTCAACTTCATACCAAACACTGGCTGAAAAATATATATCCTGTAGTTTAAGTTTAAGAAACTACAAGTTCTCACCTACGTGTACTTGCAAATCTACACGTTGTGTACAACTTGTAGAATTACATGGTATGCAAAACTGATGACGTAAATCGCATTGAATTAGGCGATTTCCCTAGCTACACGTACACATAAACGTACACGGCCATCTGCTTAACCTCTCTAATATTTACATTGGCCGTGTTTTTTTCCATATAACCAACTATGAATTGATTTGAATACCATTTTCCTGTACACTTGCGCATAGAAATATACATGGAGAAACTCACACTAAAGTGAAGTCACATTGAGATTACATAGGTATTAATAAAAAATAAAATGATATAGGCAGTGAGAAATAAAAAGATTGAGTATATGTTGGTGCTTTTGAACATTAAAATGTAAATACTATAAAATCACATATTTTAGTGGGGTCAAATTTTTGAAGCTTGAAGAAAAAAATAGTTTTATGGGATTTGATTTCGTGGTTTGAAAATGTTTAGTGGTACATGTAATTAATGCATATGATATTTTGTGGTGGTCATAAATTTGTGGGCTCTCCATACCTCAAAAACAATGAAAAATTAAACTCCACAAAAAATACTGTGATTTCACAGTATATGCATAAAGAATGCATGTTTTTGTCTGTGATTTACACTCAATTACACATGCAGAACTTATAAATAAAATGAATTTTGAAATCATTTATGATTTTCATCAACCAGTGTAATAATTTTTAGATGATACAATCCCTTACTAGTTTTCCTTTCAACTTTTTTATTTCCATCATACATTAATTTAAGGTTCTACAATCTGATGGGGGAAATTATTGTGCCAGTGTGAATGCTGCGACATTAGCTGTAATTGATGCTGGAATCCCCATGAAAGACTATGTCTGTGCTTGCTCAGCGAGTTATCTAGGCGACAGTCCCATTGTTGACATTAATTATTTAGAAGAATCTTCAGGAAGTCCAGAAATTATAGTTGCTGTTCTTCCCAAGTCGGAACAGATTGTTTTTCTGGAGATGAATGGTCGGCTTCATGAAGATAATTTGAGTAAGGTGGTGGACATGGCTGTTAAAGGCTGTAAGGACGTGTATGGAGTGTTAGACCGGACAGTCAGGGAACATGTCAGTGAAGTGGGGACCTCACTGGAACCATGATATTACTAATATCTGCTAGTAGATTTATAGATGTTTCAGAAAAAGATATATATTGACATTGTAAATAATTCATAATGATGAATGCAGGCATATATTGACATAAAAAAAAAATTATGTTTGAAATTATATAAGTTGTAAATAAGGGTAGACTAAATACTTTAGGGCATACAGCTTTGTTGTACTTTCTTTCTTCTTTTTCCTTTGATTTAAAATGTGGGAATCAGCAGTCTTGAGTCATTAGAGAACTATCGTTTTAGTACATGTACTTCATTTTCAATGCTGAAAAAACCTAGTGATCAGGGATAAATAGTGTCATTCAGAAACCTTGAATACAGATTTTTGTCACTCAGTTGACTAACACCACTCCTCTATCTCAAGTTATAAAGAAATGAAAATGGCTGTGGATAGGACATATATGTAGAATGCACCCAACTTCCATCCCAAGGGTTGCATTTAGATGGACACCATCTGGCAAGAGAAAGAGAGGAAGACCAAAAGAAACATGGAGAAGATCTGTGGAGAAAGAGATGGGAAAACAGCTGGACACGAGCCTAAGGACAAATCCAGAGATGGACACAGGACAGGCCAGCATGGAAGTCTGTGGTGACTGCAATATATGCTAATCAGCACGAAGAGGATTAAAGGTGCATGGACAAAGATTTGAAGTTAATATTTTCTGTATAATATCATGACTTATATATTTTAATAGCATTTCACACAAAAATATATTAAAAATTTTATTTCATCTTAAATTTATTGAAACGTCAAATTTTTGGATGGGTCTGATTGGCACATCCTTGCACTCTCACAAATTTTATGTTTATTCTCAATACTAGGAAAAGTGGCAATCTTGTTGTGTATTAATGAAAACTAGTGCTTATTGTAACGGGGACCGTTACAGATGTTCCCCAAACCCTCCCCAGCTCCCTTTTGGTGCCATATTCCCTGTAAGCTTCATTAAATAAGACAAACTCTAAACATTTGAGACTTTAACAACGTTTACCCAGAAGTTTACCAAGTTCATTCAGATTTAAGCATTGCATGCGTGCGCATGTAAATGCATGTGCGTGATGACCATATCATATTGTCTACACAATCTATATATTTTAATATGCTAAATATTAAAGTATTTAATCCAAAAGTATACAAAAAAAAAAAAACGCTCATTCAAGTGTATTTTTGATTTTACCCATTTTACGAGCATGCAATGCATACATGAACATGGTGATCATACCTTCTTGTAGAAGTCTATTACATCTATCTATGTTCTAAATCCCACCCAGTTTGGTTGAAAATCAAGGGAGTTATAGCTGTTTAAAGTTTCAGCCAATCAGATTGCAGCGCACGTACACGCACATGTATGCATGTATGCATGTGCATAGTGACCATGCTTTCTTGTAGAAGTCCATTATATATATCTTTGTTCCAAATCCCATCCTGTTTGGTTGAAAACAAAGGGAGTTATAGCTGTTTAAAGTTTCAGCCAATCAGATTGCAGCGCACGTACACGCACGTGTATGCTTGTGCATGTTGACCATACCTTCTAGTAGAAGTTCATCATATCTATCTATGTTCCAAATTCCTGTTTGGTTGAAAACCAAGGGAGTTATAGCTATTTAAAGTTTCAGCCAATCAGATTGCAGCGCACGTGCATGCACGTGTTTTCATGATAATTGCTATATATATCATGTTGTAGGATATCTTAATGCATGGCTATGTTCAAAATTTCAAAAGGATTTCGTCAAAAAACAAGAAAGATATAGAGACTTTAGTTTCAGCCAATCAGAGCGAAGCGCACGTGCATGCGCGTGAGATCTTGCTATTTTGACATGCCATATTGTCTATGGCTCGAATATATCCTTATATTATGAGTTTCAAAGCATTTCATTAAAAATGTGAAAAGTTTGCCAATATCAATTAAATCGGTCATTTCAAGTGTTGCACGTGAGCGCTCTTGCAAGCACGTGCGCGCAAAATGACCTTTGTTCGGCAAATCTACATAACATGTCTACTGACCCTAAAAACATTTTACCTTAGTCAGATGTGTAGTTTACAAGATCACTCAAGTACAAAATTTTCCCAGGAAGAAAAATAATAATAACTAGTGCTAATTGTAACGGGGACCGTTACAGATGTTCCCCAAACGCTCCCCGACTCCCTTTTGGTTCCATATTCCCTGTAAGTTCATTAAATAGGACAAAATCTATGCATTTTTGACTTTAACAACGCCAATTTCATTCAAATTTTAGCATTGCAGGCGTGCGCATGTGAATGCATGTGCGTAATGACCATATCATCTTGTCTACACAATCTATATATTTTGATATACTAAATACATGTATTAAAGTATTTAATCCAAAAGTATTTTAAAAAAAAAACGCTCATTCAAGTGTATTTTTAATTTTACCCATTTCACGTGCACGCACGTGCATACATGAGCATGGTGACCATACCTTCTTGTAGATGTCCGTTACATCTATCTATGTTCTAAATCCCACACCATTTGGTTGAAAACCAAGGGAGTTATAGCTGTTTAAAGTTTCAGCCAATCAGATTGCAGCGCACGTACATGCACGTGTATGCATGTGCATGGTGACCATATTTTCTTGCAGTATACCAGTATATCTATCTATGTTCCAAATCCCATCCTGTTTGGTTGAAAATCAAAGGAGTTATAGCTATTCAAATTTTAAGCCAATCAGATTGCAGCGCACGTGCATGCACGTGTTTTCATGATAATTGCTATATATCATGTTGTAGGATATTCTAATGCATGGCTATTTTTAAATTTTCAAAGAATTTCGTCAAAAAACAAGAAAGATATTGAGACTTTACTTTCAGCCAATCAGAGCAAAGCGCACGTGCATGCGCGTGAGATCTTGCTATTTTGACCATGTCATATTGTCTATGCTACTAATATATCCTTATATTATAAGTTTCAAAGCATTTCATCAAAAATTTAAAAAGTTATGCCTATATCAATTAAATCGGTCATTTCACATGTTGCACATGCACGCTCTTGCAAGCACGTGCGCGTAAAATGACCTTCGTTCCGCAAATCTACATAACATGTCTACTGACCCTAAAAACATTTCACCTTAGTCGGATGTATAGTTTACGAGATCATTCCCGGACAAAAAAGTACCCAGGAAGAAGAAGAAGAAGAAAAATAATAATAATAAGAAACAGAGTAAAAACAATATGTTCCCCAACTTCGTTTGGGGAACATAATAATAACTAGAGGTACTGTGAGCAATGAGCTCACTAAATGATACCCCCCGCCTCCCATATGGTTATAACTGGTGAAAAAGTCCATGTTTTCCTGTGGCCGGGAAACTCAAAATATGTGTCGGATCAAAAAGTAAAATAGGAGGTGCACAATGGCAATATGTAATAAAGATTCTGTGAAAGTTTCATCAAATTTCATTCAGTGGTATTAGAGGAGTTGCGGATAAGAGATGGGTACCCCAAAGCGTAACAGACGGACAGACGGACGGACGGACGGACGGACGGACGGAAATCCCGATCACTATATACCCTCCTGCTTTTCAAGCGGGGGGTATAAAAAATTCTGGAGGCTTGACCAGCAATAATGGACCAAGTTATATTTTACAAAAGCAATGAAACTTTTATTAAATATCATTTCATTTTTTTAACAATTACAGGACAATTTAGAATCAACTTTCTTAAAACCGTATGAAAACGTAAATTTAACAGCTGCCTCAGTTGTCATAGGTTTTCGACCAGGAAATGAAATGTCATCGTTTAATCTGATGGTAAGCACTTGATGTTGGTGGTTTAGTATCTTTCGACATTTCACTTGAACTACATTTTTTGTGAGTATACTTAGCTTAAATAAGTACTGGGAGGCTTATCTCCTATCTGTGTTTCTAGCACTATGAAGCAATAGATGAGAAAAAGATTTCACTAATTTGAGTACTGATGTATTACTTTTTACCGTAGCTCCTTTTTTCTTGTAAGAGCCATGTCTAGCTACCTATCCGTGGAATGTAACATCCCAAACTGCTGTCGTCAGATTTACCTTTCTTTACCAAATGTCGTCGGGGTAGGAAATGTTGATTTTTCCTCATGCAATGTTGCTGACAAAGACGGCGGTATCAGCGAAACAACAGTGTATTTCCAAGGAAACAAGTCGTCTGCGACATTTCTGACTAGTCGTTGTTGTGGTGGAGTGATGAATGTGTATTTAGGTAACGTATATTCTTCCAGTACTTTTGTTTGATGTTACTGTAAATACGTGTTCATGTTTTGAGCATTATTATACCCCCCGCTTGAAAAGCGGGAGGGTTTATAGTAATCGTTAATTCCGTCCGTCCGTCCGTCCGTCTGTTACGCTTTGGGGAACCCATCTCTTATCCGCAACTCCTCTCATACCACTGAATAAAATTTAATGAAACTTTCACAGAATCTTTATTACATATTGCCATTGTGCACCTCCTATTTTACTTTTTGATCTGACACATATTTTGGGTTTTCCGGCCACACCAAACATGGACTTTGCCATAATAACTATATGGAGGCGGGGGTATCATTTAGTGAGCTCATCGCTTACAATACCTCTAGTTTGTATTTGCATTTATATGTACAAATGGACAAAAACAACATCATGTTTTAAAGAATTTACTTTTTGTTCTTTTAAAGATACTATTCAGAAAAATTTCCTGTCAGCAGATCATGTATCGAAAGCATCACTTAATGCATTCTTGACGAAGACAGCAACCTTTGAAGTAACATCCAAAGGGAATATTCCAGAGGTCGGAGACGTGCAGTACGGCCATTGGAGTTTTATTGCAGCCCGGAGGACCGGGCTGCTCTATACATATAAGTTTAAGTGTTGGTGTATGGGGATTGGGGTGGGAGTAGTTATTTAGAATCAAAGGTTTTCTAAACATTGAAAAGATTGTTAATCAGAATGTTCTTTCCGTTTATAAATTACGAGATACATAACATTTTTACTTCCATAAAGTGAATCTGTAAAAATATATACGTTTTTCATATTTGATATATAAAGTTGCTTATCATTTACTATCGAAAAAACGACAGGTCCCTTTTTTTAGAACATCGAATTTTACTTCTCGGATAAAAACGAACTCTGCACAGTTCGTGTTTTATATTCTAAAATTGAAAATTAGTACATTTTTAAATATAGGTAATACGTGTGTCTAACTTCAATTTATATGTTATGCAGACAACATTTACTTGAGGAATTGATCAAGTTTAAAATGGTATCGTTTTGATTGATTTTTATCCGACTACAAGTTTTTAAAATATTCGCAACTATCGTCTCCATCAGTTAGACGCATGCCTTTTCACACATATCGAAGCGGTTTGATGATCAAGACTCATTTTCATTGTTAACTTTATATATTTCCCGGGCGACAATTGATGGTTACATCAATGTTTTCTTGTTGTTACTGTCATAATGATCTGTATGGCACTGCTTAGTGTCATCTGTGTCGGTTCTCTCCTATACAGGCGTCATAGGTGTGTTAAATACCTTTGCATCATCAGATGAATAGTGTTAAGAACCTCTTACATCAGAAAAAATCTGTTACATACATTATGAATCCTAAGTTATATAGTGTTAAGTATCTTTTATTAAGATAAATGTATTCAGAATTATTTTGTAAATACATATGAAGGGAACTTTTACTGCCTTGCTTTTGAGCTAGCTTTTCTAGTGATGCGATAGAGTCTCCCTCTATTTTAGGCAAATTAACAGCGAGCATGTATAAACCTTGGACGGGGACCGCTCCACATAACATAAATATCAATTGAACAGTGTCTTTTGCATCCATATCATCAGTTTCAAAATGTCCAATACCGTCTGTACGTTTATTATATACTAACAAAAATTAGAAAATCCAGGTATTATAGTCTCAATTTCATTGTATTTTCAGAATAGCAAAATGTACAGTTAAAGAAGAGGTATGGTTGTTAATATTTGACACTTAATATTTGATAGATTTAATATTATTCTGATGATAACCAGACAGCATTTTATTTTAATCTAGAGGCTTTATTTTTAGCCCAGCATATTCAAATACACGTTCAAATTATACAAAAACAATTTTTTAAATCTTTGTAGAAAATTTGAAATTTAAGTTTTTATAATAATTTAGTTTCCAGATAGTACTTATCACTCAGCTAAACAAGACTCACAAATGTCCGAAACATCAAGGATTGCATTAACAAATACTGTGAAGGATAACTATTTCGTATCAGAAAAAGGAGATAATTTCGACAGTGATTTATCAGCAAACATAAATTCTGCATTAAATGGTGGTGAAAGAAAAATGTCAGGAAATATTCTTACATCGGAATATATGGATATCGTTTATGAAACATCTGAAGTAAATTGTAGAAAAATTCCCGATAATGACCTTAAATGTGACTATGTCTACAATACTCTACATGACACCATGGTCGCTACAAGTGATGTTGCAAATACTAGTAATTACAGTCATCTTAATTAGTGACTTTAATAAAGTGTATAGTCACTTAAACGTTGATAGATGAATTTGGTGGTGTGTATAATAGGATAACTTTACTTACAAACGTGTTAAAAACTTGAATAGATGGCGTAGAACATTTACTAGAATATACAGGCATGTCATTTTAATGCATGAATTGCATAATGTATGATGATAATGAATTTCGATAACCAGGTTTTAATGTCTTTTTTTAATAAAGCAATACAAATTAGTAAAATTACAAACATGAACCTTCACATATTGTAATCAACCAGGTCTTATGTCCGTCTCTTTAGAAATTTGGTATTCTATTCCTATGAAAATTTATTTACAATATTAATTTAAAGTTTTTCAAAAGTTGTTTATCATCATCTCCAAAAATTTATGCATAACATAAAAATAACTTTTGTTATAAATCAAGTAAATATGTTGGAATGCATTGAATACATTAAGTTTTTTTTTTACCGGAAATTTCCATGTACATGTAAATAAATGTACACAAAATTGATCAAAAAGAAGCAAGAAGAATCCTCACTCTAGGATTTAAGTGATGATTTGTTGTTTAAAATGGGTACTACTTATCTCTTTAAAAAATATCCCAAAACAATGTTCAAAAACCATTCTGGTCGATTTCCAATAACAGTGAGCAGATGCATTAAAATGAATTACTTCGCAAAGAACATGATGATTATTTAATTTGAAATGACACCATTTTATAAATGATATAAAAGGTTTTATAAAGCAGGACACAACTAAATAATTAAACAAAATCATTCAATGAAAAAAAAATCATATTCAGACAAATTAAAACAATCATTGAAATCCATCATACGTATCCCAATAAAACAACGTAAATTCTTAAATATATGCGTGGAATTAATTATCGCATAAATTCGCGAGAAGAACGACTCGCAAAATAAAAGTACTTGCTTTTATTTTTATGGATCTGAAATCAATGATAAATCTCTTGATAAACCCTTCTTTATTCCTGCGATTTGACGGTGAAGAGACTTTTCGCAATAACAAGTATTCGCGAAAAATAAGACCATGAGATTTTTTTTAATGAATCAAATACATTAAAGAAGGAAATTATTACTTTAATGAAATGAGTTTCAGCAGAGTAAGTGTGAAATATGGAGATTATGAACAGTAATCAAGTGAAAAATGTGAAAAAAAAACCTGCACAATATCCAATTCAAGATCAAAAGTCCATAAAAACATACAAATTAGGAGCCGAGCAAACACAGACCTCCAGAACAACATCAGAGGTGGAACCAGGTGCTATGAACGAGTGAGCATCCCCTGCTGAAAAACCTTTAAAAAAACACGGGCAAAATCAAGTAAAGTAAGGATTGACCTCCAATACAAAGGTTCGATCAGATGCCATAGATGAATTAGCATCAGCTATCAACCGGTCACACCAGCCGAGTGAAACTTGACTTGATTATTGAAAAGTTTAAGTAATCACATTTCTTATAAAGTTTTATTGTTTAATTAACATATTAACATAATTAATTCAAAAATCTCTACATGAGCAGCTGCAGTTAAATCCCTGGTATATAATCATTAATGATGGTTGTTTTTCCTTCATGTGTTGACTAGATGTATTTCTTTGAAGTTAAAATGAAAGTTACACCGAGCCTAACACTTTGTATTAAATATGGAGAGATAGAAAATCGTTGATAAACATAATTACTTTAAAAATTTTATCGTTTACTTACCTCATTTATGTAGCAGTATACCATTATCATAAGCAATTCTGTCGCCTGAGTTTATGCCTTCCAGTTATTTTGACATCAAAGAGGATGCTATACATACGGACAATTTTAAATCGATTTTTTTTTATATATCGATATCGCCATCGTCCATGTCTCTTTAAAAGCCTTTCCGGAATCCAACGAATGACGGAAGCCGTAGCTCCACCAGATCGCAAACTGTGTAATCCATACGCCTTGATGTCATCAACAATTCCTGTGAACACTTCAATAAAAATCTGCCGAACCCTGGTATACGAAAGAGGTTTACCACAATCTCTATTCTCATTTAGAAACGGCACAAAGTACGTAATTCTGGGAATCGTCTGGAATGCCTGCTAATTTAAGATAAAATTCTAAATTACTGACCGGACACTAATCTGAACACATTTTAGCTATAACGACTCTAGTTCCGTCTCTGTATATATCCGTTTTGCTGGACTCAATACAGATTTCCACATGGTCACTAAAAAAGACACATCCGATCTTTAAATATTGATGAGCTCTTTTCTACGTAAAATCCTGAGAACGAAAGTAAACACATAAATATGGTTCGCTGATTATACAAATTGCTGCAATCAAACAATTTTACATACATTTTCCTCAACATATCAACTTGTATAGGTTCTTACTTTGATACTGGCTTGGATAAAGTCCGTTAAGATCCCTTTTAAATCTTTATCACAAAACGATTATCAGTTGGGGACGGACACCCAGCAATATCACGCGCCCATTTGATAGTGTAATATGCTTCAATAACAGTAGCAGGAGAATTGGCTTGTTGTTTTAAACACGCTAAATAAATTGAAATTTGTAAAACAGTCGAAGGAAAAAAATTAGTATCTTGAATTCCTTGTGAAATAGCCTATTTCTTGTACCTGAGGAAACGTCCACAATATTTTCGAGTGTAGCATCTGCACGAGATGACTTGATAAGGCAATTTTGTCGGCAAATTTAACAAATCTTTTCCAAATATTTGCTTTTTACATTTTCAATCTAACTTTATTTCAGTTTTTGTGATTATACTAATATATACCCAAAACGGGAATTTAATTACCAAAAAGGTATTTCTCAAAATTTAATCAACAAAATTTTTAAAACGACATCTATATTAATTTCCAAAAATTGATAACAATATCAAAGCCAAATGGCATATCCCGGTACACACACAATTTGCAAATGATCAACGATTGATCAACTTCAAACTATAATTTAAAAATTTCAATGCCGAAAACTTTACGCATAAAATACATCTAAATGACCTTTTCTTCGCTGTGCCATTTCCTGATCAGTGACCTTGTAAGATTAGTAAAAATATATGGTGCAGAGGTAAGATCAAAAGGTAAAACATTGAACTAAAAATAACGAGTAGTGCCATCAAAATTACAAGAAAATCCTAAAAATTTTCATGATCTGGGAAAATATCTATATGATGATATGCACTTGTGATATCAAAATAAAAACACCAGCTATTCTTATTTACATATAGCATATCTGTTCTTATATCATCGTATTTGACTGATTGTTTCAAGATATGTTTATTGACTTCCCTCAAATCTAAAATAAGTCTTCTTTTACCGACTGAATTCACTGAAACTGAAAGAAGATTAGTAACGAAAGGTACTTCATGCTCGACTGAGATCAAACCATTATCTAGTATTTCTTCAATTGCACCTCGTAAAGATTCGTCCTCATGTAAAGCAGAATTATTCTTCTTAGAAAATCTACCCTGTGGTAAAGAATGAAATGGAATTTTGTAACCAAATTCAATGGTATCAAGAATAAATTTGCATGTATCAATATTTTTCCAAAATTGAATCTGAGCTTTTAAACGACTGGTCCACGAAATGGCTGTCAGGGAAAGGGAAAATTGAACGGAGCTTAGCTCCTAGCAATAGAAGAGTAATTAGCTTTAGACTTTTGCTTATCGTTTTGTTTTTCTTTTTACTTTTTTCTCTCGCAAGATTTTGTTTTCAGCCTTATCAATATGATTTTCATCGTCAGAATCATCAGCAAGAGGGTTCGAAATGTTATTCTTGACTGAAGCATACATCGTGTTGTTTACCGTATCATCAATTTAGATAGAAAAGGCCTCTCAATACAGAATGTGTTTAAGGAGCATTTAAGGACAGAGGAAGTCTGTTCTCCTATTTATGGAAATTTCGTTAAAATAAGGCTTTACAACACTATTGAATATTTTAAATTTTATTTGATACGCATTCATTTTATGCTGAGAATGTTACAATTTTTACAATAGAGGATAACAATAATTAGCATTTGTCAACAGGTAAGTACCAGAATAAGCCGTCGACTGGACATACTTAAGTTTCAGGTACCAGCTATCTCGTTTTTTTTAAATGAAGTAGTTTTATTATCCAAGTCTATTATTTATGGGCTGTTCTCTGATCTACTTAATTCTCGAAGAATTTCATCGTGAAATAAAACAATTATATAGTCAATAATCTGTTCAAATGGAATCTATATCTACTCGAGAAGAATAAAAAATATTATCTCAAACTCCTCCAGATTCTTGGATGTTGAATAGCTTGAGCAGCAAATTGCCAATATGGTTAAAATGTAGCATTATATAAACGATACTAAGATAAAGTCTTTGTGTAACGTTTCTAATTTTTTTTAAATACAATGTTTCGTTATTTACTTTGCAGACTTAAGACAATATTGAGAAAATTACAAAAATTACAGTATTTTTCATTGATGTCTGACACTTATTTCAATGTAGTAAATTTGTCAGAAATTGTTCATAATGTTTAGAATATCGACGAAGAGGAGGAAAAAGATAACATATGAATATCCTAATTCTTGTGTAGCGTGCAGTTTATTTAATGTCAGTGATCCATTCTTTGAAACCGTGATTGGTATAAAAGACGAATGCAGACAGGAATATGAAAACCCACTATACGAACCTTTTACAAAAATAAGTGTCAACGGACAGTTTGAAAAGCAGTTTAATCAAACACGCTGTTGTGAAGGTTTTCAGACACTCATTTACAAAATTGGTAAAGTTTTGATATCTATATCTAAGCATGGATGGGATTTAGAATAATTAAGGTTAAACAATACCATGATTATTTTGAACAATCCAAATTAAGAATCTTTGGGCTCTACAATAATAATAATTAAAAATATATGAATTTTCATTCAAATCATATCAACTTTGCAAAGGTGTATAATGTTTTATTTGATCATTCTTAAAAGAAGATAACACGGATATGTTCTGACTTCATTTCCAGATACCACCACTGATCCGTCAACCTCAGTTGTTAAAGAAAACACCTCTTCAAATGATACCACAATTTTACCTAGTTCAACACCATTTCAGTCCATTGACACGGCTCTCTTGATTACAGTCGGAATTGTTGGAGTTATAGGCCTAGTTCTCTTTGTAATAATACTTTTGTGTGCCATAGTCGTAAAAAGTAAGAGGTGAGTTTCAAAGTTTAAACCTAATGACTTTAATCATTTAGAGTAAGAATGAAGAAAAATGAGACCCATGCACTCAAACACACTGTAGGTTTCTTCCTCATCTTGTATCCCTAAAAACTACATGTAAGCGAAAATAGTTTGATCACAACCGTTTATGGTGCATTTTTCTTCTTTATTTTATCTAGGAAATCAAAAACCATACATACTCCGCGACTCTAGAGCAGACGCTCTAACCACTCCACTCAGTCAAAACTAAAGATAACAGTAGTTATATAAGAGCTGTGTAGTATCGAAGGAGAAATGGCAATTTGATCAAATCCTTCCTTATCAAAGTAGCGAAATTTTAATTTTGAGAATCCCCCTTCTCCACAAGTCACATTGGAAGAATTTTGAGTTTGGACATTTTTTCGTTTTTACTTGTTAAGTGTTAACATTAAGGTAACAGTATACACTTATTTAATGACTAAAAGGTAAACAGTCAAAATGTTGTCCCGAGGTAGTGGGGGAGACCCGGAAAACTGTTGCCCGAGGCCGAAGGCCGAGGGCAACAGTTTCCCAGGTTTTTCCATTATCGAGGGACAACAGTTTGACTGTTTCCCGAGTTGTCATGAAATCAGTGTTTTATTACTTAACCTACTATATAATTAATTAAATTGGAATAAAAACACACAAACAATCAATAAAAAGTTTTCACAACTGTTTATTCACATGCTTGTCTATCAATTAGCTGAAAACATAATATAAAAATCAAATTAATATTTTTAATTTAAAGTAATACTTAATAAATTGATTGGTTGTGTGTTTTATTTAAATTTGATTAATTATAGAGCAGGTAAAAAGTGATGTCGTGATCATCAAAACGCATGAATATCACGATGACTCTTTAAACAGGCAACAGTTCATTCTGTGGCCTGGTCAACAGTTCACTGTTTTATGATTACGCAAAAACATATAGTAAACCGTGAAACAGTTCAAAATGCCTAATTATAATTTATATAGTAGGTTAGGTAATAATAATCTTTGTTTTCTGCCACCTCACCCATCTTAAAATGATGCAATGTACCTTCATAAGATAGATAAGGGTTTAACAAAACAAATTGATAAGAACATTTATTAAAAAAATTTTAGATTGGAGAATAAACCAAGGAAAGAGTTGCGATTCAGGTAATTTACATATTTCTTTTATTTTGATTATTTCTTTACAAGTTTAACTCACAAATATTATGTAAATATACTAGTATTCACATCCTCTGACGTTTCTCTCTTTTATGTCTTTTAAAAACGGATTGCAGTTATAAATTAATCAACAATTAAAAAGTTAGAACAATTTTAAAGCCAAATGTTTGAAATAATTTCTTTGGATATCTTACTTGAAAAAGACCATAATGGTAACCTAACAACCAAGATATATGATGAACGTGACGACTTTAACTTTTCTATCGTCAACTTCCCTTACTTATGCAGCAATATATCTTCGTCACCTGCATACGGAGTATATATATATATATATGAGTTGATTCGATACGCAAGAGCATGCTCTAGGTATGAACAATTTCTAAAGCGGGGTAAATCATTGACAAGCAAGTTGATGAAACCAGAATATCAGCAGTCTCGTTTAAAGTCATCATTTTGTAAGTTCTATTGTCGATATAATGACCTTGTAAGCAAATACAATTTATCATTGAGTCAAATGCTGACTGACGTTTTTCATACCAATTGTTAGTTCATTACTTATACACTGAATTGACAACGGATTTTCCCGTTATATCCTGATCATGACAATGAGCACACGGCGGGTGTGACCGGTCAGCAGGGGATGCTCACTCCTCCATGGCACCTGATCCCACCTCTGATGTTTCGGAGGTCTATGTTTGCTCTGCTCTTATTTGGTATTGTTTTATGGACTTTGAGATTGAATACTGTTCGTTATTTCCATATCCTTCCTTTAGAGGTAGACTCTTTCATCAATGGTACATGTGAATCTTGAGCAACTTACTTCTTGAACTCGTCATCTCATTTTTCATTCTTTTTCAGGCTTTATAAATAAGGAATTTATAACAAAAAAACCTCTTTTCGTAGCTGTGGGTGTTGAAGATCATGTTCGCCATGACATTTTAATCTGAAAATCGAAATAAAAAAAAAATGAAAATATGGAATACGAAGTGTCTGTTCTTTTATATTTTAGATACGGGACCGCTGTAGACGTTAAAAGACAGAGTGATCGTGTATATACACAGCTAGATGTACCTCTAGAAGGAACTGATCCAACTGAATACGTAGAACCAGAAGGAACTGATTCAGCAACTGAATACATAGAACCTGAAGGAGTTGATTCAGCATATGAATACGTAGAACCAGAGGGAACTGATCCAGTAACTAAATACGTAGAACCGATAACACAGACGAGGAGCAAAAATCAAAGACATTCAATTACATGTACCAACGAAACTCCTCAATACTGTGAAGTTATCGCCTGACATTTTTGAGAGCGATAGATGAAGATCCTAATTCTCAAGAACGCGTCATATTTGCTATATAGATAGGATTCTATGTAGAGATACTATTCTACAATAAGTTCCATATCGACTTTTTATATCTCAACATTTTCATACTTGTTTTTCGATTTTAAAAAAATTCAAACAATTTATATTAAAAATAATGAGTGAAAGGAATAGTTTAAATATTCATATGTTATGAATCCATCAATATAAAAAAAATATTTTCATTGAACTTTTGAAATGATAATTGTAAAAAATAACACTGTGACACTCAGTTGATTCAATACACAAGAGGATACTCTACGTATGAACATTTTCTACAACAAGGTAAGTAATTGAAAAAAAAGTTGATGAAACAAGAATATCAAAAACCTCGTTTAAAGTCATCATTTCGTAAGTTCTATGGTCGATAATGTGAACTTGTTTGCAAATACAATCTAGTATAAAGTTAAGTGATGACTTTGATTTCTATTCAATAAGAAGTTGTCTATAATCTGGTATTCACCATTGTAAAGAAATAAATTATGAACTCATTGATTTTCTTTAACCTTTGTAAAACGTATTATAATAAACAAATAAAACTTCCTGGGATTTCGGAAAAAATACAGTAATGCCTGTAGTGCGCAACAGTGTAAACAGGAGTGAGGATAAGGGTTTGGTAGATCATTTACAAGACTCAGCAATATATCCGTGTCCTTAAAAGTTTACTATATAGTGCATGCACTTAGTTTTGTGCATTTCCGTGCATATTGTAATATTAATATGAAGCAGGTGTGAAGACAAAAAGTAACCCCCGTAGAATATTGACCAGGGGTCATTTTTCTACATAGAAAAATGACCCGGGGTCAATATTCTACGACAAGTAGGGTCATTTTTCGACTGTAGAAAAACATTCCAGACCAGTAATTCTACGACTCCACACACGTTTAAAAATGACCCCATAGAAATATGACCCCATGCTTTTTTTACAATAAAACCTAATATCTGTGTCTCCTGATATTTTTTCATACTTTCAAATGTAGCAATGTAGCACGGGAAACTTTTTAATGTTCTTTAATCCTTCCAACATAAATTTATTGCATATATTAATAGTAGTATCGCAATCAATGTATCTGGTATTGATTTATTTTTGGCTTGCAGAATCCCAATGAATATCTAATAATCTAGTATTCATTGAGGATCATTAATTTATGATTAATATTTTTGTTTTTATGAATCAAAGGTTTTGTTCCGAAATTGACATAATATGTTTAGTTTCTGATAACCATAAACTGAATCTTTTTTACAAATCCAAGAAGCAAGAAAAGCAACGTAATTTAACTATATAAATTCAATTCCCATAGCTCTTAAATTATACTAACATATACATATGTATGCATTCTGCTTTAAAATACATTCTTTTTAACTTCATTATATAAGGTACTATAATTTTTCTTGTATCTAAGGGAAATACCATACACATCGAGAGCGTTCTTTAGTTATCAAAACTGGCAAAAATTTACATCTGAATGTATAATTATAGTTCAACCTTCAGAGATATCTATAAATTCATAAAAGAAACTTCCATTTTCAACACTTTTTAGCCCAGAGACACCTGACAAATGGTTGCTGTAACATCCTTTTTCCTCTGAGATTTTATAGACCCTAACTTTGCAAATACAAATGAACTCTTACTGTGTCATGCCAATACTTTGATATCTATTTAGTCCTAGCACATACCGTCCAAAGATTAATGCCAAAGTAAAAGTTTGGAATTTTTGTGTAAAAGTCTGTCAAACTCCAAAGTCAAGGTCAAAAGCTCAACATTGGTTGTACACAAAAAGGGTCATGTCACAAAAATACACCTGTGAAATACGAAAGCCATAGTCCCACCCAGTTTAAAGTTATGGGCAAGGTTCACGTTTTTGCGGACAAAGAGACAAACAGACAGACGGACTGAAAGGTAAAAAAACTGTATACCCCGAAACTTCGTATCCGGAGACAAACGTACAATATGTAAAATAACGACTTTTTCATAATCAAGCAATTGTTTTTTCTATTGGTAAAAAAGACTCCTAAAATCATCACATGTAAGTACATGTAGAACGAGGAAAACGATACTACATGTGCCAATTTTTGGAAAGACGAGCACTTCTATTTTATAGTTTTATGCTACAACCCCCATTTTGGTAAGGTTTCATTCACACTAGCAATACAGCTTTTGAGCTAACCACTTTTTGTTTTCCTTGGATCATAGGTCAGAGGCAATTTTATTTCGTACTTATCTTTGCAAATTAAACTAGATGCTGTCATGAGACAGTAATACCCGCACTAAGGTGTTTGCCTCTAAATACACACCTCTAACATATTGAGCTTTCCAAGAAAAAGGTCAAAATAATTCTATAATTTACACAGAACATGTATTCATAAATTGAGTATAAAAATACCCAGACCCGGTGACCATGTGACCTATGACTCAGAACCTCTTGTATGTATTTTTTATGCTTAACTCATTACCAGTCTGAAAAAAACTGTCTGAAAAAACAGAATTTAATTGAAGATGTAAAGAAGGTGTTGCAGAAACTTGCGATTATTCCCTATATATCGAGAAGGACATTTAAATACCCTCGTTATGTCTAAATATAGTTACAGCTACGTAGAGGACTATGTTTACAGCGGGTGTTTCCTGCTTGATACAGCAAAACACTTTCGTCATTTTGCATGAAAAAGGTTGGAACAACAAAAAGCACAAAGGTAAAGCAGCATTTTGAAAGATATACTGTAGACATCGTGCGGAAATGTTTTTCATGAAATAAAACTGCGTCCCATTATCACACTGTTGATGTTACATCCAAGACATTTCATTTGTTTCAAATCAAATCTTGGCTACTAACTTAGAGACCAGAATTATTCAAAATTGAAATAACTAAAGTATGTAAAAATTAAATCATTTAAACAATACAATAACTTTACTTTCCAAGACAAAACTAAAATTTTATAAAGCATTAGTTTTAAGTCACGGCAAGGAAAAGAATTCAATCCTGCATTTCTCATTTATAATTATTACTCAATTAACTATTTAAAAAACGGAAAATCTGACATATTTTGCCGTGAGACTAATTTTCACATCATTTAATGGCAAATTGGAAGTCAATAAGCAGCTTCCAAATATTGTTTCTCGTTGTGCTTTGTATACTGTTGCATTTGAAAAAAATTAATATAAGTTTCTCCAACATAAAAATTATTCTTTTAATCTGCTACAGATTTAGGGAAAATAACAAAAGAACTGCAACACCTTCTTAGATTTTGATAAATGTTTTGCTCATAATGGAGTTTTATGAAGAGACTTACTTTTACAATTGATGACTGACTTCCACAATTTTTACAGAGACAAACTCTAATTACTAAAATGTAAAAGTCAGCCGTCGAATGTTAAAGTAAGTCTATTCATAAAACTCCAATAGGAGCTTTTTAAATTTACTAATCCCCCCTCCCCGATACCACAAACACACGGCTCATATGTTTTTTTTAATAGGTTAGGTTGAGAAGTAGTTAAAACATCGTTCGTTATAAATTCATTTAAAATATGTTCTTGTACTATACATGTTAGTTTACATGTAAACACCTTTAAGAAAACTTCTACATCACATTGGGTTGCGTCACCCATTATCATATTTTTAGCTCACCTGAGCCGAAGGCTCAAGTGAGCTTTTCTGATCACATATTGTTCGTCGTCGATCCGTCTGTCTGTCTGTCTGTCCGTCTGTAAACTTTTCACATTTTCGACTTCTTCTCAAGAACCACTGGGCTAATTTCAACCAAACTTTGTACAAAGCATCCTTAGGTAAAGGGAAATTAAAAGTGTTAAAATAAAGGGCCAAGTCCCCTCAAATGGGAAGATAATCAAGAAAAGACAAAAATAGGGTATGGACATTAAAAAATCTTTTTTCTCAAGACCAACTGGGCCAGAAAAGCTGAAACTTGTGTGGAAGCATCCTAGGGTAGTGTAGATTCTAAATTGTTAAAATCATGACCCCCGGGGGAAGGGCGGGGCCACAATGGGGAATCAAAGTTTAACCTAGGAATATATAGGAGAAATCTTTGAAAATCTTCTTCTCAAGAACCACTGGGCCAGAAAAGCTGAATCTTATGTGGAAGCATCCTAGGGTAGTGTAGATTCTAAATTGTTCAGATCATGACCCCCGGGGGAAGGGCGGGGCCACAATGGGGAATCAAAGTTTAACCTAGGAATATATAGGAGAAATCTTTGAAAATCTTCTTCTCAAGAACCACTGGGCCAGAAAAGCTGAATCTTATGTGGAAGCATCCTAGGGTAGTGTAGATTCTAAATTGTTCAGATCATGACCCCTGGGGGAAGGGCAGGGCCACAATGGGGAATCAAAGTTTTACACAGAAATATATAGGAAAAATCTTTGAAAACGTCTTCTCAAGAACCACTGGGCCAGAAAAGCTGAATCTTATGTGGAAGCATTCTAGGGTAGTGTAGATTCTAAATTGTTCAAATCATGACCCCTGGGGGAAGGGCGGGGCAACAATGGGGAATCAAAGTTTTACATAGAAATATATAGGAAAAATCTTTGAAAACTTCTTCTCAAGAACCACTGGGCCAGAAAAGCTGAATCTTATGTGGAAGCATCCTAGGGTAGTGTAGATTCTAAATTGTTCAAATCATGAACTCTAGGGGAAGGGCGGGGCCACAATGGGGAATCAAAGTTTTACATAGAAATATATAGGAAAAATCTTTGAAAACTTCTTCTCAAGAACCACTGGGCCAGAAAAGCTGAATCTTATGTGGAAGCATTCTAGGGTAGTGTAGATTCTAAATTGTTCAAATCATGACCCCTGGGGGAAGGGCGGGGCAACAATGGGGAATCAAAGTTTTACATAGAAATATATAGGAAAAATCTTTGAAAACTTCTTCTCAAGAACCACTGGGCCAGAAAAGCTGAATCTTATGTGGAAGCATCCTAGGGTAGTGTAGATTCTAAATTGTTCAAATCATGAACTCTAGGGGAAGGGCGGGGCCACAATGGGGAATCAAAGTTTTACATAGAAATATATAGGAAAAATCTTTGAAAACTTCTTCTCAAGAACCACTGGGCCAGAAAAGCTGAATCTTATGTGGAAGCATTCTAGGGTAGTGTAGATTCTAAATTGTTCAAATCATGACCCCTGGGGGAAGGGCGGGGCAACAATGGGGAATCAAAGTTTTACATAGAAATATATAGGAAAAATCTTTGAAAACTTCTTCTCAAGAACCACTGGGCCAGAAAAGCTGAATCTTATGTGGAAGCATTCTAGGGTAGTGTAGATTCTAAATTGTTCACATCATGAACTCTAGGGGAAGGGCGGGGCCACAATGGGGAATCAAAGTTTTACATAGAAATATATAGGAGAAATCTTTGAAAATCTTCTTCTCAAGAACCACTGGGCCAGAAAAGCTGAATCTTACGTGGAAGCATCCTAGGGTAGTGTAGATTCTAAATTGTTCAGATCATGACCCCCGGGGGAAGGGCGGGGCCACAATGGGGAATCAAAGTTTAACCTAGGAATATATAGGAGAAATCTTTGAAAATCTTCTTCTCAAGAACCACTGGGCCAGAAAAGCTGAAACTTATGTGGAAGCATCCTGGTATAGTGTAGATTTTATCATGAACCCAGGGGGAAGGTCGGGGCAACAATGGGGAATCAAATTTTTACATAGAAATATGTAGGAAATCTTCCTTTCAAAACCTACTGGGCCAGAAAAGCTGAATCTTATGTGGAAGTATCCTGGGGTAGTGTAGATTCTGAATTGTAAAAATCATGACCCCTGGGGGAAGGGCGGGGCCACAATGGGGAATCAAATTTTAAAAAATATGTAGGACATTTTTGAAAATCTTCTCCAGAACTACTGGGTCAGGAAATGGAAGGATCCTGGGGTAGTGTAGAATGTCTAAATTATGATCAGTGGGGTAGGGTGGGAATGCATTATGTATTACAAGGGGGAAATCTGGTAAAGAACAGAATGGTCAAAGCTTCTCAGGTGAGTGATGTGGCCCATGGCCCTCTTGTTAGATTAAGCATCACTCGGCACATTTCGGCCGATTCTCACTTCATCTGATAAGGGATTATAAGTATTGAAATAATTCATTTCATGTTTTAATTGGATTATTTTTCATGAAGTTGACGACCTATGACAGTTGGTAAGTGCAAGTTTAAGTATAGATTGGAGTAAAATAAACCTCAAATGATTAGTTTAAGTTCAAAAAGGGTTAAAGATAATCGCATGCCACAGTAGTGTGAAGTTATCTCCCGTTGTCGGTTTGACATTTAGCTGACTAGAGTAAATCCAGATTTTTTTTCGGGAGGGGGGTTTACACCTCAGTCAAAAAAAAAAAATCCAGCCCAGAATTTCCTGACAAGCAAAGAAAAAAAATGCATACATATGAACAAAATAAAAACAATGATAGCGGGGTCGTGGGATCAATGTTTTCTAAGGGGGAGCATGTCCAAAGTCATTTTTTATTTGTTTCAGTATACAGTCTTATTCAAATAACAATGCAAATTCCAAAGGGGTGATGTGGGGTGGGGAGTATTACAATCTTCCTAGCCACTCCCTGTCTCTGAAATTACAATCAATCTTGTGACACCAAAATAGTAGATTTTTTTTCATTTCACTATATATACATATTTTATTTCTTGTATTTATATTATGTCTGTCTGTTTGTCTGCAGAAATTTTAACCTTGCCAAAAAGTTTAAAGTGGGATGGGCTGGGCTATACACATGGCTTCCACATTTCATAGGTTAATTCCTGGTTGTGACAAGACCTTTTATTTGGGTACCACCAATTTTGACCTCTTGATCTCTTGACCTTGGATTTTTACCCATTTTTACAAGAAAAATACCAGACTTTAAACTTGGCCTGCGTTTTGATCAGTAGGTACTAGGGCTTTCATGCTTTATATGTGTATTCATTGTGAACTTTCAACATGTATAAATATATTTGACCTTGACCATAGAGTTTGGCCCACTTTAAAAAAATTAACCTTGGCTATTAACTTTTGAAAAGGAAATACTAGGGATTTCTTATTTCACATGTGTATTCCCGAGAGAGATGTTTTCACAATAAACAAACAAATTACTAAAAAATATAAAACATGAACATGTTGGTCATATCTCTTAATTGTTCTCCCTTGAATCAGAAATGATGATATAAATATTTTAAAAATAATTATCATAAGAGTTGAAAAGGTTGTGCATCTTAAAATTGACTTCTGTGGTTGAATTAGCTATAAAAGATGATTAGGCTACTATGTAAAATTAGCTATAAAAGATGATTAGGCTACTATGTAAAATGTAGGAGGAGTTCAGGGAAGACGGGGCTTTTTGCATAAAAAAAATCATTTTACAACCCCAATTTGACCCCCCTTGGGCAAAATCAAAATTCCGAAACCTTACTGCACATCTACATGACACAACAAACCATCTTCCAAAAGATGATAAGGCTACTATGTAAAATGTATGAGAAGTTCAGGGAAGACGTGGCTTCTTGCATGAAAAAATCATCATTTTTCGACCCCCATTTGACCCCCCGGGGCAAAATCTAAATTCTGAAACCTTACTGCACATCCACATGACACCAACAACCATCTCCCCAAAGATGATTAGGATTCTATGTAAAATGTAGGAGGAGTTCAGGGAAGACGGGGCTTTTTGCATTAAAAAAAAAAAATCATTTTTCGACCCCTATTTGACCCCCTGGGGCAAAATCAAAATTCTGAAACCTTACTGCACATCTTCATGACACCACCAACCATCTCCCAAAAGATGATTAAACTATTATGTAGAATGTATGAGGAGTTCAGGGAAGACGGGGCTTTTGGCATTAAAAACGTCATTTTTTTTACCCCCATTTGACCCCCCGAGGCAAAATCAAAATTCCGACACCTTACTGCACATCTACATGACACCACCAACCATCTCCCCAAAGATGATTAGGCTACTATGTAAAATGTAGGAGGAGTTCAGGGAAGAAAGGTTTGACAGGCAGACGGATAGTCGGACGGATGGACATGAGTAACAACAATATACCCGAACTTTCTTTAGAAAGTGCGGGTATAATCATCCTAGTTTTTTTTTTTTATACTTACATCCACTAAATATTTTCTCCTTTATTTCTTAAAAAATATCACTGCACGAACTACAGTAGGCATGTCGCTTGTACAGATTTCTTGATCAGTGGCTGTTCCATCAATGAAACGTATAAAGACGTTCGCATACAATAATTAAACTTTTCAATCATACTTTAAATGATTATTTAAACAGATATAAATATAAACAATAAATGTCTTTCTTTGTTTGTTATTACTGGAATTAACGGTCGCAGCTATTGCAGAAAAAATTTACACAATCCGCTTACGCGGGTTTTGAATTTTTTCTGCGAAAGCTGCTTCCAGTAATTCTAGTAATAACAAAGAAAGAAAGCATTTTATTGTTTAAATGAGAAATATGAAACTTCATTCATAGAAAACCAAATACCGTATAAGTAGAATTTTTAGCGAGGATTTAATTTTGGCATTATTAGCGAGGGTTCCGAGATCGCTAAAATTAAATATCGCTAAAAATTAATTGCGTTTTATTTGTAATAGCTTCTTTAATGTGCATTTTAAAATCGCTAAAATAACATTTCGCTAAAAATAAATTACCAGTTTTTTAGGACAAATCGTTAAATTTGTGTCTCGCTAAAATTTCCACTTATACGGTACATGTGTATTTTTTTAAGATCCAATTTTCCAAGCTAGCGCTCTAGATTTAAAAGTAGGGATAAAAAACGTTGAACTTTAAAAAAAAAAAAACTTTATTGTGATTTTTGTAAATTTATCCAGGGAAAAATCAAAGATTTATAATTAATTCATTATGGAAACCTTTAAAAATATTTTCTGACACCAGCTAGAAAATGACCTTTTTAAAGATAAAAATGACAACTGTGTATTCCAAAACTTTCTTTATAAAATGTAATAAACGATTCTATTAATGTGCGTATCTCTTATAGCCTTGAAACATTTCAATAGATATTGTTTTCCTTTAATGGGGATTAAACGGTTTGTATTATTAATGTAAGGTATTGTATAGCTTTGATTTCGTTATTTAAGCTTAAAAGCTTTCAGAAATTAACACTTCAAAGCATAAGGCTGCTTGATATTACCCGTATACATTCGCCTAAAAAGAATATTCCTACCAAAACGATTGTTTTTTCATCAAAAATTGACAAGGAGACACTACGGGGTCATTTTTCTACAATGGACATGGAGAAAAACGACCCCAATGCCATAATTTATACAGAAAAAATTACATCTTGACTTGATGATGTTGCTACTCTATGTTGACAAATAATAGTAGTTAAAATGTTTGACATAGTCACACTTTCTATCGTTGTAGGAAAATACTAAAATACTAGTAGGTTACAATATGTTACATTTTTAACGTAGGATGTTCAAAGTAAAAATATTTAAAAAGGGGGAAAACACTTGTCAAACAAAACCAATTTGTGTCTAGAGTTTTAAAGACGGGTCCTTGTAAGAAAGTAGTGTATACTGATTTACGAGGGTTGTTCGAAAAGTTCGTGGACAACTGTCATATCTTTTTTATTTGACGTCATATGTTAACCAAATTTGGTAGAAATATTTTAACAATAAATCCAAATGATTTGTATTATTTTTTCTCAAAATATTACTTTTTATTTGAAACTTATCTAGATTTTAAAAATGCAAAAATCGGATAGCGGAGCAGGTCAAAATTTAGTAAATTACAAACAAAACACTTAATAATGTCTGAAGTCATATTCTCTGTAAAATTGAGAAAAAAAAAAATCAAAAACAGTCTAGAAATTCAAATTAAGAATTGTTACATCGATTCGTTAAAAAATCATGGCTTTATATTTTGCTTAATTGAAAAGCATTCGACTTGGGAAGATAAGTAGTCCTTATTAAAAACGACAGAAACGATGACGTTTTAGAACATCACGGAAACGCAGATAACGATGCAATTTTGTGTTTTTCTTCGGAAAAATCCTGAATAAACACTAATAAAGTTGGAGGAATCGAGAAATATGTCACACGTGAGCTGTTCATGTATGTAGTAATACTACAGGCAGTATTTAAGTGAAAGAGACTCAGTATCAGATGAGGAAAATCTGTGAAGAAACGGTTTAACTTTCAAAATCTGAACAAAAAACTTTGTAAAGTTGGAACGTCAAGAAAAGACATGGGCACTTCAGAGTTGCTTATCCTGTGAAAGCAGAGTTAAGTAATAAAAGCAATCAAAACCTTAACAAAGGAAATTATACACAAGAGCAAGTCTTAAAAATAAATTTCAAATATTAGGAAAAGGATTTAATGAATGGACATTGGATTATACTCTGTAAAAATGTATAGGGATAGCATTTTTTTTTTTTAGAAATTCTTGACGCTACGTTTTGACGTTACATTGCCTTTGAGTGTGCTCCGCGGGTACAAAACATGTTGATTTTAAACTGAAATAAATTGATTTCTGTTAAATCGAATAGAATGAAACTTCACTTATCAACAAAACAAATATTTTAACATACTAGACTATACTTATTTTAAATTTCTAATGAGTAATATGAATTAGACTGACATCGACCACGAACTTTTCGAACAACCCTCGTATATATCATGTTTGATTTAAGCACAATAAACTTATATTTTGTTAATATATTAAAGGAATGAAGCTTATTTCAACTTATGTTATACGATATAATATAACTTGGGTCAGTTTACGCTTTCTAAACCGCGAAGCGGTTGATCAAAAAGCGTAAACTTCCCCAAGTTATGTTATGTAGTATAACATAAGTTGAAATAAACTTCATTCCTTATAATTTAATTTAAGTGTAGACAATGAGACAAATTTTCCTCCGGACTATGACTTCAACTATAGCATATTTAAAAAGTAACGTCAAGCGAAGTAATGCGTTTTTGATGTGACTCATTGTGACATAGGCAAGTTATGTTAATATACAAAATATTATATGTTCTTCTGAAAGATTCAGCCAATGAAATTGTTTGATACAACTGAAATTAAATTATTGAGAGGTATTCCTGATCAAAATTTATATACATACTATATTGATTTTACAGGTATTACATGTAACAGCAACAAATTTCCTTTGTAAAATGAATAACAAAATTGACAATGGGATATCCCCTGATTGCAAACAATCATCAGTTTGGTAAAACTATGTAAACAAATAAAATTTACTTGTCAAAACAAAAGTAAACCGCTACGAAGTTGCAACAACACAACACTGAATAGAATTATAATGATAACGTGCCTTTGAAAGAACATGTTCTCAAGATATCTTGAAAAGCGTTGTCTTATTACGTAAGTTGTGTTTTCATATAAAGAATGCATTATTAATCCATAACTTTTTATTAATGATGTTATTTTTATGCTTACTTAAGACAAGTCACATATAAGTTTTTATATAAAATAGGAAAAAATGAGAATATTAAATTTTAGTTCAAACAAACCATATGTCGATATTCGAGGGCCTAAACTGTTCCCGTCCAAACTGCTGCCATGACGTGTTTCTTTCTACACCATACGCTAGGAACGTCACAAAAATAAGCACATCATCCTCCGTCACTTTTGATGATCAACAGTACCTGACAACAGTGCATTTTCATGGAAACAAATCAAAAGTAATATTGAACAATGTCAGGAATTTCTGTGACAGGGTGATTTATGTGTTTCCAGGTAAGTTAAAATTTTATTGCAATTGTAAAAACAGACATTTTCTCGTTAAAACACAATGTATATTTTTCTTTAGTTTTATTACCTTTTTACCTTGTTTATTTAAATGGTAAACCCAAAAGGATCAAAGATGACTCACTTTGTTTAAAGTTTGCAAAAGTGTTATTGATAAAAGATGAGAAGATAAATTTCTTTGATTATACTGAGTCCTTATGTACAATTAAAATTGATTTACCCCACACAAGTATATATGAATAAAACATATTGAGCTAACGAACTGTATTCAAGATAAAAAGTCCATAAAACAATACAAAATAGAAGCAGAGCAAACACAGACCTCAAAAACATCAGAGCTGGGATTAGGTGCCATGGAGGAATGAGCATCCCCGATCGGTCACATCCGCCGTGTGCTCCTTGTCATGATAGGAAAATAACGAAAAATCCATTGTCTTTCCAGTGTATAAATGACTCACACGTAGTATGAAAAACGTCGATCAGCAAAAAAGATAAGAAACAGCAATAAGTGTGAAAAATAATGGTTTAAAAATTTGTATGAAAAACGTCATGCAGTCAACATTCATCTTTGCGATAAATTATTTTTGTTAACAAGATCACTGTATCGGTCATGGAATTTTCGAAATGTTAACATAAAACAAGACTGTTGAGATCTTTTCTTATCAACTTTTTTGTCGATTACTTGTCTTTTTTTTTGACATTTCATTTCTAGCAAAGTAACCCACAATATCATTTGTGCGAGCAGTAATACTCGTTTACCGGAGAATACTAATTACCAGTGGAATACAATCTTTATTAAATACTTGAGGAATAAAACTACAAAGTCTTCTAAGTGATCGTTTATTGTCTTGAAGATACTGAAAAAGAAACATCTACATCAGCTGATAGTCAATCTAAAGATCCTCCTGAAATTTTATCAACATCAGCAGAGTATGAGACAACATTAAGAAAGAATGTTTTGGAGACTCCTCAGATACCACACGACAACCCCAGTATCATAGTACCTGTTGTATTGGTCTGTTTATCTTTGCTTGTCATTGAAGTTGGAATATTTCTATTACGGTGATATTGGTATTGACGTTAGCAAAGTACTTTTTTTTAATCAATTCTGCATTTTGCAACATGGGCTTTAAAATGAAAATGAAGATGAATGATAAAAAAAATTGCTTTATGTTTCAGAAAATTGATGAAAAAGGCAGTCAGACAGGTATGGTGTAGTACAACTCTCATATCACAAATACATGTATGAGGATAATATTTTAACACAGTCTAAGTGTGCTGTGATACCGGAATCTTATTTAATATACATATTCTATTTTCGTATCATTTCATTGCATTTTTATTTCGCCTTATAAGCATTCATGTACACATTAACGGAAAAACATTATTGGCATACAGAGTTATGCTTCCTCATTCATTGTGTTTCTGTTGATAATTGAAATTTAACATAGCAGCACTCATTATCAAAATTCTAAAAGACAAAAGACAACATATATTGAATTTAAAAATATTTTAGTTTCTAGATCACCACGAATATCCCACTGTGAATGAATCTCAGATTACCCAGACTTCTGATGACAGTCCAATCGGACCGACGACCGATAACTATTTTGTGTTAGAGAAAGAAATGGGATCGAACAGTGTACCACCACCAAACAAGGATACTCAGATAAACGTTCAACAAACGACACCAAGTAATGACTTTGCATTAGAACACGATGATGTTTTTAATGCTTATGAAACAGTTGAAGACGCTAATCGAATGTCAAATTGTAACATCCAGGTGGTTGATGAGGTATATAACACATTACATGCAACTGAGGATCTGCCCACTGATTCAACAGATAACTACAGTCATTTCAATGACTTCAATCAAGAATACAGTCATTTAATTAGATAAATAGGATACTGTGAGAGAGGCGACTGTCTTTATTGTAACCGCAATCATTTCTAAAACGTCTATCTTTTCTAGCGTTTATTTAAAACAGAAAAGGCAATTGATTTTGTTATCAAAGAGACATTCAGTGTTTTTTTTTTAAAGTTGCACAAAAACATGTTATTATATAAGTATTTTTTTTTACCAGGCATTGCAAAGCGGGTCTGTTCCTCACATCTTCTATAAAAGACATTATTCATTATTCATTTTATTGATATAACTATGTTTGCATTATTCCATTTTTAAAGAATTTTTCTTCATAATATCTCGTTGTTGGTTTTAAATAGCAATATTGTACATTCGTTAATTTGTAAATTCATTCAAGTTTGAAATAATATTATCCAGATTTTTTTCGCGTAATCTTTTATTCACGATTCGACAGTTTGAAATCAATTTCGGAGGTTTAAAACTTATACAAAGTAGAAAATTGTTCTCATTGCTAAATATTCGCGAGATTAACACGGTCTGCAAACTTGTGGATATTTTTCGTATGGGAATAAAGCTGGTTAAATAGCAAATATATCAAATTTAATAATCTGTCAAATTTTGTTTTCATAATAAAGACTGGGAACAATGTTTGTATTTGCTTATCTATTTTCCCCCAAATCAAATTCTTAAAAGTTTTCATTGACAACGGGAGAAACCAGTGTTCAGGAGTGCTTACTCCTCATTATCCACGGGGTTGTATTTTTACCCTCTTCACCATTTGTATTCCAAATTGTATTGTTTACATTTTACAAAATATCAAATGTTGATGTTATGCTGAATATTACATGACAAGATCTTCATTTTGTCATCACCTCTACTATAACGTGATATAGAAGTTTTCATAGCACATTGTAAAGATCTTACTGTTTTTATCATATTTTTCATGGAACACGAACTATTTGTTTAACTATTTCTGAACTATTTATGTTTACAAGAACTATTCTTATATCTCTTTACCAGGTTTTTTTTTGTCAATTTATTCTTAACTGATAATTGTATCTTATGAGGAAACTTTTAAGAAATGCTAATTTAAAGACTGTCTATTACTGTGAAAGTGTTTTGTTTATTGTTTCGGATTGCAAATTGAGACGTGGCTCAAATTAAAAATAGTTCTGTTGTTATAAAAAGAATTCATGGCGAATACCAATACGTTGTGTTATACATGTATATAATTCAACAGCGATGAATAACAGCGGCCCAAAACCGACACCATTCGACAGTGGTAAGTGGTATGCATGTATGAAAGGAAAGTATGAATCCTTAATTTGCGAAAGCAACACAAAATTGCATCATTTTTTAAAAGTTATTTGTCATCTCAAACACTATGCAACATTAAGAAAATAAACGATGGACTCAATTTGCTTTTCTCCACTCTTAAGATGATGACCAAGAGTCAAGTGAACTGGAAATGTCATCATACTTCCTAAACACTTATGAATGTGTATAGAAGAAGGGGAGAAAGTCGGTCGTCCAGATCGAATTATTATTTTGCCCCGAGTATCCGAGCTAATGGGAACTGTCAAATAAACAAGGTATGTTACATGTATCAATTACTCTCAATTTACATACTCGTACAAATGAAAGAACGTATCCGAAAATAGGCAACTGATCAAAAGTTCTAATAAGTATTTGTTTAAATGGACTTAAATAAACTGATTAACTGATGTTTTGTAAATATGAATATGAAACAATATGAAACAATATTTACATTTGCAAATGTTTTCCTTTATATAACACTACTGAAAGCAAGCGTCTTTATTTAAGAAATAAGGTATCATTTTTTGGGTTTTATTGGGATGTAAAACGGGTTGGCACATGATCAAATCTTCCATAATTCGGGCTTTATGGGTTTTGATCATGTGACCAACTCGTTTTACATCCCAATAAAACTCAAAAAAATGATACCTTATTTCTTAATTAGCGTTATTTCATTACAACTGCTACTGTTTATTACTTGTCCTCCATTAACACATCAGAGATACTTAATGTTGTTTTAAAAACTAATAACATAATTTCTCAGTCAGTTATAAAAAGAATAAATATTCTGATGGCTTGATCAGCAATAATGGACAGAGTTACAAAATTTATATTTAACCAAAACAATACAATTTTAATTAAATATCGTTTATTTAACAATTAAAAAGGACAAATTAGAATCAACTTTCCTAAAACCGTTTGAAAACGTGAGCCGAGCAGCTGACTCAATTGTCATAGGTTTTTGACCAGTAAACGAAATGTCATCGTTTAATCTGATGGTAAGCACTTAATGTTGTTAGTTTAGTATCTTTCGACATTTCACTTCAACTACATTTCTGGTGTGAGTATACTTAGCTGAAATAAGTACTGGGAGGCTCAATTCGTATCTGTATCTCTAGCACTTTGAATCAATAGCCGAGAAAAAGATTTCACTAATTTGAGTACCCATGTATTACGTTTTACCATAGCTCCATTTCTCTTCAAAATTTTCAGAAGAACCATGTCGAGATACCTATCCGTAGAATGTCTCATTCCAAACTGCTGTCGTCAGATTTACCTTTCCGTACCAAATATCGCCGGGGTAGCAAATGTCGATTTTTCTTCGTGCAATGTTGCTGACAAAGACGGGGGTATCAGCGAAACGACAGTGTATTTCCAAGGAAACAAGTCGTCAGCGACATTTGTGACCAGTCGTTGCTGCGGCGGGGTGATGAATGTGTATTTAGGTAAAGTATTCTTCCAATATTTTTGTTTGATGTTATTGTAGATATGTGTTTATGTTTTCCATAAAAATGATGCTCAAAACATGTGTTTATGTTTTGAGCATCATTTTTATGGAAGTCCACCTTACAGACTTGAATGGTGTTATTTAAAAAATAAGATATCATTTTTAGGGTTTCATTTGGGGGTATGACATGAAGTCGGTCACATGATCAAATTCTATAACGCCCGAAGGGCGTTATAGTAGATTTGATCACGTACCAACTTCATGTCATACCCCTATGAAACTCTAAAAAATGGTATTTTATTTCTTATGTTTATATTATACTTTTTTATTCAAGTTTCAAAAAAACATAGGCATTATATACACTTTGATTTTGAAATGCAACTTAAAGTATCTACGACAACATCTGATATCACAGTCGGAACTTTCCAAATTGCTAGTGCAGTTTGCTTTCCATATGCAAGAATGTCTTATCATGTGACAAACTGTCATTGAAAATTGAATTTCAATTTTATTAGCACTCTTATATAAGGAAAGACATCAGCAAATGTAAATATTGTGAAATATGTGTTCATTTTTTAGGATCATTCATATTAAAGTCCGCATTACAAACTTAAATATAGTTCCCATGTTCTACTCTGACCGTTTTTCGTCTCTTTCAAGTGTTTCATTTATTTGTACTTTATTCCCTATTTATAAGTATAAATGGACAAGAACGACTTCATACTTTAAATGATTCACTTTTCTTTAAAGATATTAAGAAAAATTCCTTGTCAGCTGACCATGTATCGAAAGCGTCTGATTCACTTAATGCATTCTTGACGAAGACAGCAGCATATGAGGTAACATCCAAAGGAAATATTCCAGAGGTCGGAGACGTGCTGTATGGCCATTGGAGTTTTACTATTACTGTCATAATGATCTGTATGGCACTGCTTAGTGTCATCTGTGTCGGTTCTCTCCTATACAGGCGTCATAGGTGTGTTACATGTAAACACCTTTTTGCATCATCAGTTGAAAAGTGTTAAGAACCATTTATATAAGCATCATCAGAATAACTTTTGTTATATGATGTTAAGTACTATTTTTTAAGATAAATGAATTCAGAATTATTTTGTAATTACATTTTGTATACTAACTTAATGTAGCGGTCAGTATATAGAGAACTTATACTACCTCGATAATCAGCCAGCTTTTCTAGTGACGCGATATCCCGCTATTTTATGCAAATTAAGCAATAGCGAGTCTGAATAATCCTTGAACAGTGTAGTTTGCATCGATATCATCATTTTCAAAATGTTCAATACCGTCTAGGTACGTTTAAGGGTCCTCCACACCATGTGACTTGTGACCTATATAGAGAAAAAATACTTCCAAGTCTGTGTTGAATGTTGATATTTTTGCACACTAATTTGTGCGTTTCAATAATACATTACTTCATTGTGTGTTTATAAATATTGATAAAATAGTGTGTTTTTCTAGTTTTCCTCTTTTATATCTGTCCAGTATAGTTGCCAATAATGAGTAAATATAGTATAGTGACGTATGCAGAGACTTGCCAAAGTTTTTGAGTCCCGGGCAACAGGAAAGATAACTCCAAAAAGGAACTTTCATACCAGAGATTTCGAAAATATTTTTCTACATCAGTGCATTGAATTTAAATTCAATTTGTTGATTTTATGTAATTCGTTGATTTTTCTTCTATACAGAAAGTGTCTTCATTGATTTTTCTTTAGATTTATCTTAGAGAAAATGAGTTTTATGTATTTTTTATGAATTAAATAAATTTCTCTAAAAAATATGTTGATTGATAAAATCAAGTTTTATGCTTATTCTTTGAGCTTTAAAATATACGAAGGGTAAAACAAAATTTGTTGTGCTAGGTATTAAAACGCTTTGGGGAAAATATCTTAAATTTGTGAAATTATTATTTTAAAAATTCAGTATAAATAATGTTTTAATTCCTAGTCAGTTTTTAAAGGTTGATATGCTTGTTATAAGTAATGCTCAATAATATGAGAACACAAGTTTGGTGTGTGTGGAGGACCCTTAATATGTACTTACGAAAATTAGGAAATCCTGATATGATAGTCTCAATTTTATTGTATTTTCAGAAAAACAAAATGTACAGTTAAAGAAGAGGTATGATTGTTAATGTTTGACACTTGACATGTATTTGATAGATTTAATGTTTTTTCTGATGATCACTAGACAACATTTTATTTTAATCTAGAGGCTTTCTTTTTAGCCTAGCATATTCAAGTACACGTACAAATTATGCAAAAACAAATTTTAGAAATTTAAGATAGTTTAATAATTTAGTTTCCAGATAGTACTCACCACCCAGCTAAAGAAGACTCAGAAATGTCCGAAACACCAAGGATTGAATTAACAAATACTGTGAAGGATAACTATTTTGTGTTAGAAATAGGAGATACATTCGACAGTGATTTATCAGCAAACATAAATTCTGCACTGAATGGTGATAACGAAATGCCAGGAAATATTCTTACATCGGAATATATGGATATCGTTTATGAAACAACTGAAGTAAATTGTCAAAAAGTTCCCGATAATGACCTTAAATGTGACTGTGTCTACAATACTCTACATCAAACCATGGTCTCTACAAGTGATGCAACAAGTATTAGTAATTACAGTCATCTTAGCGATTTTAATAAAGTTTATAGTCACTTAAACGTTGATAGATGACTTTGGTGGTGTGTATAATAGGATAATTTTACTTACAAAAGTGTTTGAAACTTGAATAAATAGCGTAGAACATTTACTAGACTAGACACTTACTAGACTATGGCATGTCATTATGGCATGATTTGCATAATCATGATAATAGAGGGTTATAGGTGAATATTGGCTCAAGTTGGCTAAACAAATGCACGAGCGCAATTGTACAGTCAACGAGTGCTTATAATTATCACCAATATATGTTCAATATAACTCCTTTATTATATAGCTAAAATCTTTCCTCATAATTTATGATAATTATTCTAACTAAAAAAAACTCAAATTACTATTTTTTAGTATCGGTATTCAAATTAACGCCTGTCCTGTAAGTGTTCAATATCGCATCATTCCGATGACCCTACAGGGCGTTATGATTTGCTTATTTAGGTTTTAATGGGTCTAATACGTGCTTAATTTTCAATAAATGAATTCATTTTTGTGTAAATATAAACACATCTCACTTAGATGCCACTTCCTTCCTTTAATTTAACTCTGAGAATTTGACCAGAAGACATTTTTTTGTTTACAATGGGGCGTTCGATATTGAACGCTCGTATTCGGAATGTTTCGGGCATACTCATATACGTTATACAAACTCAATAAAACGCCAAGATATTGAACGCTAAAATTCTCTAGATTTTCCTAGTATTTTATTATTGACCATTTATTAGCTATATAATAATAATAATAATCGATTAGTTTTCAATGACGTACGTCGTATTAAGATAACAAACGGTAACCAAGTTCATATGTCCATTTGTAAATAGCAATACAAATAGTAAGGTTACAAACATGAACTATCAACACATCAGAGGTGATCAGGTACCATCGAAGAGAAGACAATCGAAGATACAGCCGCCTTGTGCTCAAAGTTATGGTTCGATCAACGGAAAAATCCGTAGACAAAATAAAGTGAAGTAAGGGGTTTAGTAAACATTTATAGATAACAGGTACCCGCTGTATGTCATTTATGTCAGGATTTTTTCATGTACCTAAGGAATCCTGTATGAGATATTGGTTTTCCTTATTTTGGTCATGTTAAAAAACGAGACTTAAGGTCCTCATTAAATCTGTATTTATGTCACCATTAATGACATGTCCAGCGGGACTACCGTTGCAGGGCAAAGAAGATCATGAACATGTAGGAGAATTATGCTTCACATGCTTGGTAATTCAAAATGTTTTGAAGCAGTAGTCGATGTATATTTTGCAATTACAATATGCAAGGATATATATTTATGCCTAGGTTATATTTAAGCCTATGGTTGGGCGACTAAAATTTTCTGGACTTGTCGGCTGAAAGAACAGGATCGGTCGACACAGTATCGGGCGACACTGGGCAGTCACATTAATTCCTAGGGACACCGATGACTTGGATAAATAACACAAAAAATCTTTTTTCTTTAGAAATCAGCAATATTTTTTCATATATCTATATTCAGATAGGTGATGTGAGTAATGTTTGCAAGGCAAAGTGGCAGAATCTTATAACATTGTGACTCAATGTTGAAAATGTGTGCAAAATTTGTATGGAATTGCATAAAACCGACAAATGATGCATATCTAAGCAGCAAAGAATACTTAAGACTTCTTTATATCTTACGGATTAATTATTTATGTTATTTCCGTTCAAAACATTTATATCAATCCATGCATCAAAAATTTTGGTTTGTGTTATGTATCCCTAATAGGTTAAATATTCACAAGTCGGCCAATCGTCGCCCGATCATCGAGCTCTGAGCTACAGTTTGATTTTAATCGTCGGCCGAAATTTTCAACACCCTTCTTGCCCAACGACGGACGACCGACTTAATAAACTGACCACCGATGGTCGGACGATGATCGAAGGTTGGTCGACGGATAACTGCAGTTGAAGAAATTGGCCACCGACGCATGAAAAATTATAACTTGGACCGATGGACACAAAATTGGTTGGCCGACAAAAAAAATAGTCAAAATCGGCCAAGACAACGGCCGGTGAACTGACGACTGTCACCCGAAGAATCCCACTTTTGCTTCAAAACCCGTCTGCCGTTGGTCGTTTTTGGAAATGTGACTGGGGTTTTACAGATTAAAAAAAAGGCTGCATATAGAAATAATTTGTATTTTAATATTTTTATTAATATCTTTATTTATCATTATTATAACATTGAAGTCAATATGACAGTCATAATAATCTAATACATATATTCAAGAGCAATGTCTTTTAAGGTTGAGCATTTTCTTCACATATTGTAATCGTATTGTCTCTTTACAAATTTGGAATTCTTTTCGTTTGAAATTCTTTTTACAATATTGATTTAATAGGGGTTTTTTCAAAAGTTGTTTTTTATCATCTTCAAAAATCTATTAATAACATAAAAAGAAAGAAAATAAAGCAGTACAACTATAGGATTTTTTCCGGAAATATTCATGTAAATACAAAATCAGACAAATTAAAAAAATCCCGAAAAGGTCATTGAAGTAGATCATACTTTTTCCAATAAATTAAAACCGAAAGTCTTTGAATATTCTTTAAAAATATCATGAGATACTTTTGCAAATGAATCAAAATACATTAAAGAAGAAAATTATTGCTTCAATGAAATGAGTTCAACAGAGTAAGTGTGAAATTTGGCGATAATGAACAGTAATCAAGCTTGAAATCATTGGCAACCTTACAAATCAAGTAGGGTACGGATTGACCTTCAATAGAGGAATGATCAGGTGCCATAGGTGAGGGAGCATTCACTGTCAACCGGTCACACCAGCCGTGTGCACCTTGTCATGATCATAGAAAAGTTGAAGTAATCACATTTGTTATAAAAGTTTGAATACTGTCTGAGTTTTTTCCCAAACTTATTGTTAACTTTGTTTTATTTTACAGTCCGATCATGGAAAGGGTCAAGCAACAGAGGGGACTTGTTTAACATGACATGCTTACTCCTTATGGCTCCTGATCGTTCCTCTGATTTTTTAGAGGTCCGTGTTTCCTCTGCTCCTATTTGTATAGTTTTAATCGTCTTTTGAGTTTGATTTCTATTCGTTATCTCCATTTCATACACTATACATGTATACATTGTCTAGTTGGTAGAATATGACAGGGATCAGTGATAGTTTGACACGTGGGATAATTTGCATAACGCGCGAAGCCCAATATTAAAATATTTGCACTAAAAATTAAAATTAATATTTGTAACATAGTTTGGTTATGAATCAGTTGTTTAAAAAAACGGTTAAGACAATTCATTGAATTACTTGGATTGATTTTCTTGAAAAGTTATCTCTCTATCAGAGGGATTTTATACCTTAAAATAAAATCTTGAACATCATCTTTATGTTGACAAGTGATCAAAGAGTTTTATTTTTGATAGAGGAAATATAGAGAATATAGTCACAGAAGTGATGATTCAATATCAAGGAAAATTCTCGAGGGCATATAAAATAAACTGTATATATGCTAATGACTTTGTTGCGAATTTAATTGTCTTACCTATGTAACAGTTTTATTATTGCTTAACTAGTAAATTTAGTCATTATCTTAAAAGACTCTTCATTTTGTCAAGGAAGTATATTTTGTTTACCACAATTTAAGTACGATTGTCGTATTAACTTTCCTGTACAGGAAAAAATGTATATTTTAGGATTTGTGATGGGGTAGGACATAGAAGAAAAAGAATCTGGTGACACCTGATAAATGTGCCACGGCTAAGATTAATCAAGTAAGTTTCATCCCTAATTTATTTCTTTTTTCAAATCATTTTTAAGTTGCCTATTTTGTAAAGTTAATGGCAATCGAGTTGAGTTAATTTTGGTATACTAACAGTACCCTCTTTTCCCCTTTAATCTAGATTCGTTTAACGAACAAATCGATCTGCATATTAAGGAATATCTTATTGGCATACAGAAGACTGATTATACTTTCTGTGATATGATTTATACAATTCCAATCTTTTAGAAAACAAGTTAACATCGTCTATAACGAGCAGTGTATATATTTACAATGGTTCTGGTTTGTCAGCCATTTCTAAAATAATTCCTTTGCTTATTTTGACTGAGATTCAAAAATAAGGAAATAAAAATAAAAATTCACCATATCTTAATAGAGTCTTAATGTCTTGATAAAGTTGAGTGAAGAAACAGTTTTAGGAAGAAATCAGCACGTTTATTGTATATAGTCTTTCAAAAGTCCGTATAAAATGAACAATTGAATGAATTGTTATAAAAAACCTTTTGACGCACTTTCATGTGAGGAATTTTATGAACTCTTGGGTAAACTTGAAAATGGTAAATATAAAGTAAAGAGTCAAAAAATGAGGGAATTATTTCATGTGAAATTCATCGCATTTTCATGAATATGGATATACACTCAGTCATGTATTTGTTTAAAGAAATGTATGATATAACGGTCATTGGACGACAAAATGTGGGATAGTGCTGTATTTCATAGAAACATTCAAACCTTTTTCCAATATACATTAAAGAAATGTGAAAAGAGAAACAAGCGACATTGTTTGTTTCTATTGAATATTGTTTAAAACTTCTTAACTTCAAGCTTTAAAACGGAAGGAATGTGGTATGCTGTCTACATCGCGTTGTTTACTGTATCATCAATGTAGATAGGAAAAGCCCTCTCAATACAGACTGTTATGGAAATATAGCATGTAAGAAAAGTATTTAAGAAGGGAGGAAGTCCGACCTCATATAAAACTTACATGGAAATTTCGTACAAAATGAGGCTTTACAACACTATTGAAAATTTTAAAAATTATATTTGCTACGCATTCATTTTATGCTGAGAATGTCACTATTTTTGCAATAGAGGACAATAATAATTAGCATTTGTCAGCAGGTAAGTGCTAACCGTCGACTGGACGTACGTAAGTTCAAAGTTACAGAAATCTCCTTTTTTCAAATCAACGATACTAAGTTTCTTACCCTACAGTCTTATTTAACAGTGAGAAAATTTCAAAAATTTCAGCAATGTATTTTGATAGATGTCTGACACTGAATTCATTTTAATGTATAGTAAATATGTTATCATGATGTTTTCAATATGTTTAGATAATCGATGGAGAGAAGGGAGAAGATAACCTGTAAATATCCCAATTTTTGTGTAACTTGCAGTTTATTTAATGTCAATAATAAATTCTTTGCAACTGTGATTGATATTGAAGACGAATGCACAGAGGAATATGAAAACCCACAATACGAACCTTTTACATATATTAGTGTCAACGGACAGTTTGAAGAGCAGTTTAATCAAACACGCTGTTGTCAAGGTTCTCGGACGCTGCTTTATAAAATTGGTAAAGATTTTATATCTATATCTAAGCTAGCACGAATGATATTTATAATTATTAAGGTTAAACAATATCATGATTAATTTGAACTATCTTTTAAAAAAAAATCTCTGGTCTCTGCCATAATAATAAAGCATAAATATTCAATCAAATCATAACAAGTTTGCCTGGGTGTATAATATATTATTTGATCATTATTAAAAAGAAGAAGAAGAAAACACTGATGCCCTGACGTCATTTCCAGATACCACCACTGATCCTAATACGTCATCAGAAGAGACCACTAAACCTCCCCCTCTACTCGTTACGACTGCAACTGTAAACATTGATACTGTTTCCGTCGTTAAAGAAAACACCTCTTCATATGATACCACAATTTTACCTACTTCAACACCATTTCAGTCTGTTGACATGACTCTCTTACTTACAGCCGGAATTGTTGGAGTTGTAGTTCTCTTTGTAATAATACTTTTGTGTGTCATAGTCGTAAAATTTAAAAGGTGAGTTTCAAAGATTAAACCTAGTGACTTCATTCATTTAGAGTATAATTGAACTAAAATGAGACCCATTCACTCAAACACACGAAAGGTTTTCTCCCCATCTTTTTTAGCCATAAAAACTACATTTAAGCGAAAAAAAAAGTTTATCAATATTCTATCTTTCTCATTATTTAGTCCTGGAAAAATCTTTTTCAGACGGTTTATTTTTTTCTAGGAAATCGAAAAGCATCCATGGAATGCAAAATCTTCAACGCCCTGTTGAAAATGAAATATACAGCGTAAGGGAAACACTTTCCTGAATTTTATCTGTCATGAAAATCAATGCAATTGATAATATAAATATTTACAATTTGATTTGTTGCAAAATGGTGTCTTCACTTTTTAATACGATTTCTTGGTCGATCAAACCAATTGTAGGATGGAGTTGCGGAGTATTCAACAGTGGAAGAGACAGCAACTATTGTAAAATCCTTGATCCACACCAAAACAAGATCTAGAGGGTCGGAAAATGAACAACAAAATTATTTCATTCTTGAAAAACTTGAGGCATCATCAAATGCTTGTAAAACGACGTACAAGGCAAATCACAATTCTCCTACTGAAGAGGACATCTATAACAAGCTTCATGAGAAAGAAAGACAGTCTACGGAAGTAGAGGAGAATGTTTATAGTCACTTCAGCGACTGTAATGAGAATGTTTACAGCGGCACCATTCACCGCTGAATGTTGGAAGAATGCATGCACTTGTAAAGGGATATAGAATTCTTTTATTCGTTGAAGTATTAAAGTGCTAAGAAAAATATTTGAAGTTATTTTTTTTTTTCAAATTTACAATAAAATTTCATGGCTTTTATCTCGCTAAGGCATTTCACACGAAAATATGATAAACAATTACTTTGTATAGAAATTATTGAAACCACAAAATTCGGTTTAATTGACACATTCTTGAATTTTCAAAAAGTCAACTTCGTAATACCCAAATAAATTAGAAATTTTGTTGTTTATTAATGAAAATAGTAAAACTATAATCCAGTATAGAATTGTGAGATGCAAATCCTAATCACCAGTTTTATCAGTCAGTGCTCATGTTGTGATCAAATAAAGATTTTTTAAAAACATTTCTTTTAATAATTTAATGAATTATTGAGTTTGTCATATCTAGTCTTATCTTGATTTATAATAAAATCCACTTGCTATGCAAAACATAGACCATTTATGAATATATTTTATATACTTAGTACATGTACAATAACTTAAATTCCCAAAATGTGAAACCTTTACGCCCAATTGTCAAGGTTTTAATGGTGCATGGTATTTGTATACATTTCCACTTGATCCTTGGCGAAGATACCTTAATTTATTCATAACGATTAGCAATATATTTGCATATATTTCATCTTGTTGTCTGTAAATATATGCCGCTATCAAAGCTTTTGTTGTCATACTATTGTTTGAAGCCAATATTGATGGTGATATATGTATGTTGTTCACAATTGCGAAATATGATGTTGAATGTTGTTACGTTGATGTTTATATGAGAATATTTACATTTGCAAATGTTTTCCCTTATATAACACTATTTGAACAAGGCGTTTTTACATCTCCGTAAAACAAGTTGGTCGTGTGACCATTATGATTGTTTAGTCATAATAGATCTACGTAGTTTGATAGTGACGTCATAAGCGATACACGTTATAAACACATTCAGTTGAGTTTCGAAAAAATAACGTTATGGGTTTCAAACTGTAGTTAAGTACGTTACAATTTCTAATAAATAGTCACAAATGTAAATATAAGAAATAAGGTATCATTTTCCGAGTTTTATTGGGATGTAAAACGGGTTGGCACATGATCAAATCTTCCATAAAGCCCTTCGGGCTTTATGAGATTTGATCACGTGACCAACCGTTTTACATCCCAATAAAACTAAAAAATGATACCTTATTTCATAAAACCTTGCATATCCACTGCTCTCTCTCCCACTACGAACATGTTGTCATCAACTGCGTTCATAGGACTATAGAAGCAACTGCTTCTACTATGAGTGCCATTGCTCTATCACACTTGTGTAGAACAATCTCTACTACAGTTACAGAACGTGTTGAGAAGTATATATATGAAATGTTTTACAAGAGGAATAAAAATAAGTTTTTAATAATATTCTTTAAAAAAAGGAAATTCGGAATATTTAGAATTGCTGATTTATATATTTAAAAATTCAATTTTGGTGAATGCATTTAATTGTAAAATAAAACTTTTTAAAAATTGTAGAGAACTACCATATTTTTATTTTTTGTATCATGCATATTTGAACAAAGAACGATAACTCTTCACACTTGGGTAATACCATTCAGAAATAATTTAATTTTGCTTGTATTCTTGCCTCTCATTGGTTGATTTCCAAAAAGGAACGCATAACATTTTGTATAATCTGGTTTGGTATGGGGACACCCCCCCCCCCCTTGACAACCAGCATAATCAACTGTATCCATCAATTCCCTCATTTCCAGTCCTTGGGATTCATGGAAAATTCCAGACTTAATGAATGTACCTTTAATTTCAAACAGTTACTCAATCTTACCTCATGTAAACAAGCGTCATGGCTGCTAGATCTATGTATCAGTTATTACCTCCCCTCTCTTCCCATCACTTCCGTTGCTACGGTTGTATTATTGCGCGGTAAATTTGAACTCATAAAAACAACACAATTTTACATCCCAAGTTGAATAATTATTTTAAAATTAAATTATAAGGAATGACTCTAATTCTTGGCCAAATTTTCGAGTATAATATGGTTTGGGTCACCCAGATAGCAAGCTGACATTGGGCCGATGTTGGCATATGGTTGGTAGATCGGCTACATATCGCGGTTGGCAGATCGATATTGGGCCAACATCGGTCCGACATTGTCATTACAACAGTCGGTGTATTGACATTGTTCCAACATCGGTCCGACATTGTAATTACAACAGTTGGTGCTTTGACATTGTACCAACATTGGTCCGACATTGTAATTACAACAGTTGGTGCACTGACATTGTTCTAACGTCGGGCCAACATCAGGCACGTAGCATCGTTCTTAAAAGTGGGGGGGGGGGGGCATAAAATTTTTTTTTTACTTACTTGAAAAAGTTGACAAGCAAAAGGATTGGGGTGGTGGTGGCCAATTTCCTTTCACTTCCAATTTTTTGCTATTTTTCCTTGATTTCACTATAAGCCATCCCCCCCCGTTGCTACGTGCCAGAACATTGTTATTTTTAATGTTGAAATATGGACATCTTTGTAGTGTTGGCCCGACATTCAACTTTTGTTGGAACGTTTAAAAAAATATTGAAACGTTTAAAAAATATTTATTTCTTTTATTTTTTTATTTCCTTTATTTATTTATTCATTTTTAATTATTTAACCCTTATGTAGATTTTCAAAACTATGGAATACAACTTAGATTTTTCTCGAAAACTGTCGACTAATAGTACAATTACGTCGGGATCGAAGTCGGGCTCGATAAGCTATTAATTTAAACAACACACCGCGCCGAAATTTAAATTTTTTGTGGGTTACACGCAGCCATGTTGATGTTGCACAGAAGGAAAGTTCGGAAGAGAGTGTCGCGAAAAGGAGAATCATGACTAGCTTTGGATGGAATTTCTGTTTTGAAAGAAGATGAAGACATTTTACGACACGGTACTGCGGTAGGTACAATGTACAAAATAATTTAACATGTGTCCTTGAATGAATAATTGCTTCTGCTACTGTTCCTTAGTCAGGACACTACACATAAAACACCTGGTAGTGAAATCGTTTGAGCAAGCGCTATTTCAATTTTGTTATAATAATTTAACACTTCTAAACATCTCTTATAAAGATGGATTTCAACCCGAATTAACTCGTTTGGGATCGATTCAGGAATTTTAGTGTTCCTCTCTGCAACATTTACAGAGTATGTAGTACAATGTAATAATATACATTTATTTTTGAACAAATGTTCAAGATCATTTTCAGCACTTATTTTGATTATTTAATAGTTGCATGCAGTGGACTGTGTCCGAGACGATTCCTACAGCGCCGGCGAATAGTCAGCTTGTAAAATTGGTGAGAACCAGCTCATTTTTTTTTAAGTAACACAAATAACCTAACATTGTTTTTATTAACTTTTAGCATAAAACTATAAAAAATATTGCATCTACTATATACCAAGTAAACAAGAGGTTTATATGTTCTTAATTTCCTTATCCTAAAAATACATAACAATGGATTCTGACGGGTAAACTAAACTGACAGTGGCGGATTTAAGGGGAGGGCGCACCAGGCGCACGCCCCCCCCCCCTAAAATTGTCAAAGTTAGCATAAATCACAGTTTCGTCTAGAAAATTAATATGTCTAATTGGTAGACCTCATTTTACCCTACAAAATCTCTAGAATCCAGGAGCTTCCGGGGGTTTCGCCCCCTGGGCCCCACAAGGCGGCCCCCAGACCCCTTGCCTAATTTTGCCTAAATAAAAACACTGCAAGATAGTGAATTTCTATTTTACACTATACTGAACTATCAGGTTGAAATAACCAATTGTTTTTACAGTCTTGTAGAGCCTTACTTTATTATTTGTCATATATTTATGTTTATATATATGCGATAGATATTGATGATAATACAATGTACATCCTAATGGTCATCTTTTCTTTCAGAAATTGTGCCAGCAAAGTTTGAAGTATCTATGGAAATGATCAACATTGAACTTTCCGAACCTTCCTACTTAAAGTGAATCCGTTCGTGACATGACCAGTTATTTGGCTACCCTCTAACATAACGCCATCTTTTATTTATTTATTATTGTGAATTTCATGGGATATCAGTGAGGAAGTGATTCAAGCAGACACTTGAGAAATTTCGGATCTAACTTAATTAGGATCTTTGGCATATTCGAGGAAAATAGCATGTGTTGATTTTATGGGATCTTTTTATTAATATAGTTGTGTAATGGATATTTTGTACTTAATACATGTGTTTGTCACTCTAGTCTAGTCATTAACTTTGTACGATAAATGTACATGGGCAACTGGAAGTTCATTGTAACTGCAATGACCTCTCCCAATGTCATTAAGTCAAATGCCATATTTTAAAAAAAGAAATAGTTTGTTTTATTACAAAGAAATGTCGATCAGTGAGAATACTTTGAAAAAATGTGCTTACATTGTACATCTATAAATGTATGTGTAATTTTTGTTTCAAAACACATTGTAAAAGAAACGATTTTTTAATTTTGAAAATATAGATTTGATCTTTGATAAATTGTGATGTTATCATTATTTCAGTTTTCATTGTATCTTCCTGGGATTTCTTATATTTCCATGGAATTCCATAGATTTCTAAATATCCGTGTGCACAAATATGTTGGGACAACATTGGGCCAACATAAGAATTATCATTGTTTGACATTGGGTCAATGTACTGCCTACATGTAGGTGCACAAATACGTTGGGCTTACATTGGGCCAACATCAGAATTGTAATTGTATGACATTGGGCCAACGTAGTGCCAACATGACGGTGCAACGTTGCGCCGATGAGCAAAATTACATTGGCCCAATATCATTTTCCGACATTGGACCAACGTAACTTACAACAGTGGCCCAACATTGGGCCAACATAACTGACAACAGTGGCCCAACGTTGGACCAACGTCAGAATTATCGTTCTATGACATTGGGCCAACGTTGCGCCAACATGTCGGCGCAACGTTGCGCCGATGAGCAAAATTACATTGGCCCAATATCATTTTCCGACATTGGACCAACGTAACTTACAACGGTGGCCCAACATTGGGCCAACGTAAGCTTGCTATCTGGGCAGTTTACGCTTTTTTATAATCCGCTTCGCGGATTATAAAGCGTAAACTGACCCAAACCATATTATACTCGATAATTTGGCCAAGAATTAGAGTCATTCCTTAAAGAGAAAATTTCTTTAATTAGTGTGTCTATTTCAAGAATGATTTCAGCTCTTAAAAATAAATAAATAGATAAACTAAAAAAAAAAATTATAGAAAAGCATTCTGGAGTAATAATCATTATTAAAGCATTCTCATTTTTCATCATAGTGTTAAATTATTGATGATTGTCAGAGGGTTTTAATAACGTTGATCGATGACGTCACAACTGCATCAAAACAAAAATGTGATAACGGCGCTGCTTGTATCCAGATAACTGTGTTTGAGAGGGAAATACTTTATAAATATGTTTGTGATTTATTAGAGAAAAGGAGCATTAATCAGGTTTACTGATTTTAAAGCCGTATGTTTTTCTTCACTGAAGACAAGAAGCTGCGTCCTTATGTAAGTCAGGATTTCCTCTGATATTCTTGAAAAAAAAAATCAAAGAATGCAAATATAAGTAATAAACAACGATTATTCAGTGAACATGGCATTATGAATAGCAATAGCTCTGCTGGCATATTTTCCAATATATGCCAGCAGAGCAATTGCTATTCATAATGCCATGTTCACTGAATAACGTTGTTTATTTCTTAAATAGTTCCATATATATAGACAATTTAAAGTAAAGAGATGTATATTTAATTAAATGTTGATGTGTCAGTAGCATGATTGTGAACCCCAACCCAGCATGCTACTTGTCGTTTCGGACGACACATAAAATGTTGTTGTAGGGTGAGCCCTGTTGTCTGGCGGCCCTAAAGTTGATGTTTATTGTTGAAATACATTTACCTGACCACTGTAACCAATATGTGCCGTGCAATAAAAAAAATAAACTTTAAATGTATTTTTAATTCTGCAGTGTTGCAAATACAAGCATAGGGCTTGCGTAATTCCATGTATATTGTGGGTGTCTGGGTAGGATATCCCATAAGACATGAATGAAATATATGGAGATAACGAACAGTACTGGGAAAAGCACTTTTACAGTGATGGTTTATTTTGATAATTAAATCTGTGTCCTGCACGGAGACACAAAATTGATAGTAAATAGGAAACATTTATAGTGGTCATAGGTATGGTGTTAGGGGTATTTACATGTGAAGGTAGGGAGTTGAGGGTATGGTGTTTGTCTTTTTCTTCAAGGACAACTCATTTGTGCTTTGAAATAACCCAATAACCCGCTATTTTCATTGAATTGATATTGAGCTAAATATTTATATCGTTAAAGCTGACATGAACTCTTAATCAAAGTACTGAGAGTACTGGGAAGCGCTATGCATGGTTTGAATTTGAAATTCATCAGAATTTAAATTCCTTATCGCATTGGAATAAGTACATGTAATATTTTCACGGTGCAGCTTTAAAGGGGGGGGGGGGGTTTAAGTTGTTTAATTGAAATAAACCCAGCTCTTGATTGACTTGACTGTTACATTAAATAACATCGAATGTAAGTTGTATTACAAAACGTTTTTAAATATGCAAAAAAAAAAGTTAACAAAGAGAATCTAATTCACTATCTCTGTGCAATTTTTTTAACGCAAGTTAGTTACTTTTATAACCTTTCTTTGTTTGTCACACCATAGGTTGGCTGCAATAATGTAGCCCTCTCCAATTTTTTTTTGGGGGGGGGGGGGGGGAGGGCTACAACTCCTTAGAATCTCCGTAATGGTGCAAATGCGGCTGTGAATCACTCCCGCACGGATTTTGGCTCAAATCATCAGTAAACGGCTATTTTAATAACATCTCTTACCTGGACTCCAAAAAAGTAATTATGCAAGACATAAATCCATCCAAAAATATTCACAACGACCCATATATCGGTTATTTTTCGTGTATGTCAACATCACAACTTGAATTTATCCGCCATGTTTACTGACCTTGATAGATTTTATTTTGGGACAGCCAATGAGAATTTAGAATCTACAGGAGCGGATCTAATAGGAATTCCCTTATTTTAAGCATACATATCGCTATTTGCGTAAAAATAACACTTGAAATGGTTTTATTTATCGATATTTTTGTGATACATTTCAGGACAGTCGTTTATAAACATCGACATTTGCTTTTTTTAGGTTGTTCCTAGTTGTTCTAAATTTCAAGCGAAAGTCTCAGGACGTCACGCGTGAACTGTCATGGCTGCTGCTGGTAAACATGCAGATATATTTTACATGGTTTTCGAGTTTAGCGGGCTATGTTGTTGACAGTGAATAAAAATTCCGTCTTATAAGAAGTAAGTTGAATGTAAAAATAATTTATTTTGCCTTCAATCGCCCGTATTTAAAAAAAATATATTTGCACCATTACGGAGATGCAATGGAATTGTAGCCCTCTCCAGAAAACATCAGATAAAAAAAATCGGAGAGGGCTACATTATTGCAGCTAACCATAGGGCAGTAACACAGTTACCCGTCCGGACAACAAGATTACTTGTGTTGCATTGTGGGTCCAGGTTTCTGCGATAAAATTAAATTTATATAAATGTTACAGTACGATTTTTTTCTTCTGACTCATCTCATTCAGATTATGTATATAGCTCTACATTAGCTGGAAAGCTGGAGTTTTTTTTTGGGGGGGGGGGGAGGGGGCAAATTTTGAATACCTAAGATGTTGCTGAAAACCTTCTAGTGGAATTTTGAACAATAAATCATTCTACTCTCAAAAATATTAATCGTACTTACTAAAATTCAAAATTGACGGTCGGCGACCGTGTCTGCCTTTGTTATTATCGGCCGCATAGGTGATCGATCTATTGGCTGTTGTATTTGAAAGTGCACAGGGAGAAATGAGATATTATTTTTTGTTTGTTCCATTTAAAACATCCTTTAATGATAAAATATAATTAGGATTATGAATAAAAGATTTTTAAAATGCCTTAAAATTTTGTTTGAGCTGTTTTTATTTAGTCATAGATATTTATAAAGTTATAATTTTTATATAAACGGTTTAAAAAAAAATCCTAGCATGGCAACTTGTAATATATACACGCAATCAATAAAAGTTACTGCGTATACAATTAATGAATAGAAATTGAACTTTTAAATTTTGCATTGAATATGCTACAGTTGAATAACACATCAATACTTTTTTTCAATATTTCTCATTAATTGTGATACCAATCCCTGTTCGTGCAGTATCTTGATATCAGCATATTACAAAAATCCCCGAAGACTTTACTTCTTTTTTTTCATTACATTGCTATAATATCAATTTTGGGTATAAGGATATTGCATTAAATTTTGTCTTTTTGGATAAAAAAACCCCATTCTTATCCTTCATCTCTGACTCTCACGCACATGAATTATAATTTATTTTTACCGAAAATTAAAAACGTTTGACCATTATGTTTCTCTTTTAATATTTAAAACTGATTTGTCAATATTTCTTTTTAAAATAAATATGTTTAATTAATAACTAGTATACTCTTCTACTTAGAAATAAAAATATATCATATTAGAATTCGTTCGTATTTTCCTTTGACTCATTTTGGCGTAATCTTTGTTGAGATTCTGCTGGGCTAGATATTTGGACTGACACCCGCAGAATCTCTGGACAGCCATTAATATTTCATGTCTGGAAATCAAGTCCCAACTTCGGCCGACTATAGCAAGAATAATTCACCTAAGCCATACAGCTGCTCGCTTCAGTTAAGTCATTTGGTTGTTTATTTGACTCTCTATCACTTTTATTTCTACATTGCTTACCTTTTAGGCATGTAAATCCCAACATAAAAATATTCACTGAAATTTCAGTTTTAAATATGGCTCCTGTAACGAAATTGTTTACCTCCTCAAATAAAAGAGTTTGTATAGTCTGCTTTTACCCTTGGTGAATCTGAACCAAATGTCTTCTGTGGCTATTGAACATCAATTAGGGTAAAAACAGACTATACGAACTCTTTCTTGATTTCCAGACATGAAATATTAATGGCTGTCCAGAGATTCTGCGGGCGTCAGTCCAAATATCTAGCCCAGCAGAATCTCAACAGAGATTAATTTTGGCGGAATTACTTTAAAATGCTTCAGTTTTTTTTCTTCACTATGTAAAACATGCTGACAAGAATGAAATAGCCACAACACCCAAGCGTTCAGTCTAAAGGAATTTTCTGCATCAAAATATTTTAATACAGATAAAGACTATGTAGAAAACTTAGTTAAACATTTATTTTAATGGAATCATACATGTACTACTAATAGATTTGATCCAATTTGATTTTTAGAAACTCACTGAAACTTTTCAATACACGTGCACATTAAATGTTTTTTTCGGTAATTTTATAAACTTTTTCGAATTACACCGCAGAAATAAGATTTGTGACATAATTGGTGTTTGCCAGTACTTATTGATATGCACCATATTGTTCAGAGATAAGATCCGAAAATTAATATCAACTGTACTAATTAAACCGAATACTGAATGGGTTGGCGTTACGCCATTGGCTGAAATCAGGTATTTAATTGTTTTCATTTTCAAGTAAAATTAATGACCTTTGAAATAAATGATGGGATGAGGGAATATTAGAGAAACTATAGATATACCAGGGAAGATTTTGGGAGTGGGGGTTGATTTTTTATGCCGCGTGTTATTTACTGCGAATCTCTATAAGTTGAAAATAACTGCAATTTTGACCTATAAACGCCACGGGACCATATATTTTTTTCAGTATTTTTTGTTAGGGCTTAGAACAAAGTTTGAAATGATGCTAAAGATTTTTCTGAAATTGTCATAGTAAAGTACTGAGAGGGCCTAAGATTTGTATGGAGTTCTATGGGAAAATAATTAGTGGTCTTTTCCCATTTCTTCGATTCCGCCATATTTAATCGAAGATTTTTGGCCACCTGTACCTGCTATATATAACCTTGTAGAATTGTTTCACTTGAGTGATTTTCTAGCCTGACTGTCGACATGTACACATCTCCGATAGCAAAGTTGTCATAAATCCATAAACTTACCCAAAACATGTTTTAAAAGTTAAAACCCAACAAAAACTATAACAAAACTGAGAAGTAAATAATTTTTGAATGCATTTGCTGCAATTTAGAAAAAAAATAACACGGAAAACAGGAAAAACCGTTTGGATATGCACGCATGCAGGTCGAGAATATGCATCGAACGCAGTGATGAAGATATTTACCTGAATACTGCTATCGTTACAGGGATGTGCACATGTCTAAAGAAATATCCTATTTTACTTTTATTGAAATATGCATCTAAGAAGTCATGTAATCCATTGCTAACTGAACAGAAAATAATTTTCACCACATAGCACTGAACATTTTCGGAATCTCATACACCTGACACCGTACTACGGACTGCGGACTTTCGAACAAAAGACGGCTCTCAGGGAAATACGTTTTCGGTCTTTCTTAAAGCCGCTTAATCTGAAACAGGCGCATATTATCTTATACTGTAAAATACGTCATTACATAGAAAATGTATAAAAAATTGATTTAATAGTTTATTACAACAATCCTCACAAAGAAAACAGATCAAAAACCTTATACTGACAAACAGAACTCCCTGACGGGAAGTTAAGATCTTAATTTTTCTAAGGTGGTTTCACACGGTATCAACATAGGATTATTTTTTGTGTGACCTAACAATTTTTTTAACTTTTGAATTTTGATACCTTTTAAAAGAAAAAGACCCTGGGGATATAATTTAACAAAAGTTGACACAATTTAGGGACAATTATTTTTGAAGAAGAAAAACGAATATATTTTTTCTCGATTAGAATCGGACTAAGCGGCTCTAACTTTAGTGTACCTATTTTCACTATTCTGGGATTTTTTCCATGCATGTGACACAATTTCAACATGGAAACAGATAAAAGAATCAACATAATTACAAGCGTAATTTGTGTTTATTGAGTAATTAAAATGTATCTAATAAATGCATTTTGATTATATGCACAAACGTGTAGGTATTGTACAAGTATCTGCAATACTTTTTAGTAATGTGAATAAATCAAAGATTGTGTTCGAATCTTCAGGGGCGTAGGCCGCGTAGCTTCCATTGTGGCAATGAGGCAACCGCCTCACTAAATTTTTCAGGAACATTTCCCTTCCCACAATTAATTAATAATACATCGCAGAAAACATTTATTTCTTAAAACCAAATGTTTTTATTTATCATTTAAATAAATCTATGAATTACTGTCCTGCTTCAAATTTCATGAGATCGGGCTCTATAGTTCTAAAGCCTAATTTTTTTGGAAATATATATATGGACCACAAGAACAAGGGAAAGACAAAGTTGAAAACCTCTCTATGGAAAAAGGAAATATGAAAGTCTAGAATTGCCATCAAATATTTCACAAACCCTGTAAACTAGTGAATAATTTTAGTATTTTCCAAATGATGCCGAATTCAGTTACTGATTTCGTGAATAAAAAGGCCCGTAACTCTTAGGTTCAAGCATTAAACATTAAAGGGGGGGGGGGGATAAAATCACTTTATATCAACTTCTGTACGCAAATTTTAAAACTTTTGTTAAAATTTAAAGCATAAAATAGAATGAAAATGAATTGGAGATATTTATAAAACTCTAACACACGTACAGAAATAGAACATTTTTATAATAGCAAGATTCCTTGGCTAGTTTTGGATTAATACGAATCGTTTTTTAAAATGCTTCTTTTTATTCATTTTAGTCCAACTGGTTAGATAAAAGAGGGTGCATTTTTTAATACGTGTTTTTTCTTTAAATATCTATAAATTGATCTTAGTCTAACACCCCCCCCCCCCCCCCACACACACACACACCATATTCAGGTGATAGATATTCACTGTCTACCTTAATACACTTAATGAGAAAATCACTTATTAGTTATATACTCAACAACTGAAAAAAGAATTTAGTGAAATATACCATCATTAATTTATTATGTTAATCATATTTTTAAGTTGAGTTATTGAGAAGTTTGGAAATTAAACAACACATTCTGGATTAGATAAACAATAAGCAGTATGCATTTTTATCTAAGAAATATTGTTAAGAAGGCTTAAATACTCTAGAATTTTATAGGTTTGCAAGAGGTTATTTGTATCTTCATAAAAAAAATTAATAACTAGATGCTGTCATGAGACAGTAATACCCGCACTATGGTGTTTGCCTCTAAATACACACTCCTTCATATTGGACTTTCCAAGGAAGAAGTCAGAATAATTCTATAATTATCACCGTACATGTATTCGTCAAATTGAACATAAAATTTTCAGGTGACCATATGATCTATGAGCCTCATATATGTATTTTGAATACCCGGTACTTAATTCATTACCAGTCTGAAATAACAGAATTTATTTAATGATTGAAGTAAATTACCTAATTAGATTCAGAGAAATATTTTGCCCATAATTTGGAACTTTTTAAATTTACTTTCTCAACGACATAAAATATTATTTTAGTACAAAGCGTTTTTGATGAATTTATCAAAATGTACAAACTGAATTTAGTACTTGGTCTGGAAAAAACCCCATTGAAAATACAACCCGATTAATATGTTAATGCCTATCTCTCTCTCTCTATCTCTCTCTCTCTCTCCCCCCCCCCCCCCCACACACACACTCTCACTCTCACATTTTTTTTTAAATAGACCTAGATGGCAAAGTTATGTTAAAACATAGTTTAGTATGATAGTTTGAAATTTGTTCTTGTACTAAACACTTTTACGTGTGAACATCTTATTTTTTACATTCACAATGGGTTTGCATCACCGATTATCATATTTATAGATATCACCTCTCGGCACACCTCGGCCGATTCATACTGGCAACGGAATCAGCAAAGGTTTGTCGAATGAGATTATTTAGCACATGTATGCTGACGATGCAGTGTGGTCAGTTAAAATCATTTGTGTTTTAATTGGATTATATAGATTATATTTCATGAATTCGTTGTCACGACCTATGACATTCAGTAAGTACAAGATTTAGTATAGATTGCATAAAAATAAATAAATGCAAATGGTTAGGTTGAAGTTCAAAAAAGGATCAAAGATCATCGCATGCCACAGTCGACAAATTTCACATTGTCAAGTTATCTCCCGTTGCGGACATTCAGTATATATACAGGCGCAGATCCAGAATTTTATTTTTCAGAAAGGGGGGGGGGTCACACCTCAGTCAAAAAAATCAGCCCAAGATTTCCTGAGAAGCAAATAAAATATAATAATAAAAACAATGATGGTGGAGTCCCTGTTTTCTAAGGGGGAGGATCTCCAAAGTCATTTTTTATTCTCTACAGTACATAGTCTTATTTAAATAACTGCTAATTCCAGGGGGGGGTCTGATCTTCCTAGCCACTGACTCCCCTGTACCTGAAATGACAATTGATCTTATGACTCCATAATAGAAGATTTTTTTTTCATTTGACTATATATACATACAACATGTATTTTGTTTCCTATGTTTATGTATGTTTGTCTGTCTACAGAAACTTAATTTAACCTTGCCCATAAGTTTTAAGTGGATTGGGCTATACACATGGCTTCAATATTTCATAGGTAAATTTCTTTTAGCAAAACCTTTTAATGGGTACCACCAATTTTGACCTCTTGTTCTCTTGACCTTGGAGTTTGACCCACTTTTACAAGAAAAATACCTTAAACTTGGCCTAAGTTTTGAACAGGTGGTGCTAGGACTTTCATGCTCTAACATGTGTAATCATTGTGAACTTTCGACAGGTATAATTATTTTTGACCTAGACCTTAGAGTTGAACCCATTTTAACTTTAACCTTGGCAATAACTTTTGAACAGGTGAGGAAGTACTAGGGATTTCTCTCTTATTTCACATGTGTATTCCCTGTGACAAAACTTTCCCTTTGATACCAACAATTTTGACCCTTTGACCTTGACCTTGGAGTTTTACTTACATTTGAGAAACTTCAACCTTTGCCAAAAGCTGCCATAACAGTTGCTGTCACAACAAATAACAAATTACTAAAAAAAACACAGTATACATGTACATATTTTATATTCAACAGATATACATCTGGTCATATCTCTAGTTCTCCCTTGAATGAGACATGGTGATTTAAATTTTAAAAATAATTATGATAAGAGTTGAAAAGGTTGTGCATATCAAAATATACTAAGCTCTGCGGATGAATTAGATATACCAGTTTAGCTTTATTTTGCTACCCAGAGTACCTTGATTAATTATTTATAAGCATACTGTTTTCTGAAATGTACTGATTTCTGTTGTCCATCTGTTTGTCTGCAAACTTTTCACATTAACTTCTTATGAACCACAGGGCCAATTTCAACCACTTTTCATTTAAATATGCAGGGGACTTTTTCCAACATAAATCTTCTTCTCAAGAACAGCAAAGACATTTATTGTTCCCCATTTTCGCTAAAGGTAGGGTACATTAAATCTCATTTGTTTGTCAATCTGCCCATCTGTCACAATAAATTTAACCACGGTCATCAGGGTCAGATATTTTGAATGAGAAGATACAGGACTTTTATATTAAACATGTGTATTAGTATTAAATGGGACAATACCATTCTAAATACACTATGATTTTTATTACCCATGACCTTGAAGTTTGACCTAATTTCATAAACAAATTAATTGCTTTGAATTGATCATTTTGAAAGATAAATGAAAGAGCATTCATATTACCTGTGATAAGACCTTTCCAAATGTATCATGACTTTTTGACTCTGTGACCTTGACCTTGAAGTTTAACTTAGTTTTCATTAATGTTGTATTTCCTTTTCATTGAGAAGAAATTTGACTTTCACATTTCAAGTGAACATTACCCATAACAAGATGTTTCCCAACATGCTATGAATTTTTTCCCCTTGACCTTGATGTTTTAACAAAATTTCAAAAGAGTGAACTCTCCCAAAAGAGGATAAGACCACTGTTTAAAACGAAAAGGAGTTTAGGGAAGACTGGGCTTTTCCCATAAAAAACGTCATTTTTCGACCCTCACTTGACCCCCCGGGCAAAATCAAAATTCCGATACCTAACTGCACATCTACATGACCCCACCAACCATCTCCCAAAAGATGATTAGGCTGCTGAATAAAATGTAAAAGGAGTTCAGGGAAGAAGGGGCTTTTAGCATAAAAAACGTCATTTTTCAACCCCCATTTGACCCCCTGGGGCAAAATGAAAATTCAGAAACCTTACTACACATCTGCATGACCCCACCAACCATCTCCCAAAAGATGATTAGGCTGCTGAGTAAAATGTAAGAGGAGTTCAGGGAAGAGGGATCTTTTTGCATTACAAAAGTCATTTTTCGACACCCATTTGACCCCCCAGGGCAAAATCAAAATTCCGAAACCTTACTGCACATCTACATGACACCACCAACCATCTCCGAAAAGATGATTAGGCTCCTGAGTAAAATGTAAGAGGAGTTCAGGGAAGATGGGGCTTTTTGCATAAAAAACATCATTTTTCGACCCCCATTTGACCCCCCGGGGCAAAATCAAAATTCCAAAACCTTACTGCACATCTACATGACCCTCCCAACCATCTTCCAAAAGATGATTAGGCTGCTGAGTAAAATATAAGAGGAGTTCAGGCAAGGCGGGGCTTTTTGCTTAAAAAACGTCATTTTTCGACCCCCATTTAACCCCCTGGGGCAAAATCAAAATTTCGAAAGCTTACTGTTCATCTACATGACCCCACCAACCATCTCCCAAAAGCTGGTTAGGCTGCTGAGTGAAATGTAGAAGAAGTTCAGGGAGGATGGGGCTTTTTGTATAAAAAACGTCATTTTTCGACCCCCATTTGACCCCCAGGGGCAAAATCAAAATTCCAAAACCCTACTGCACATCTACCCAGATAGCATGACTATGTTGGGCCAACATTTGTTAAAAGTTGTATGGTTGGCGTTGGGGGAACAACGTTGGGCTAACGTTGGACCAATGTTACAAAGTCAACCTTCTCGACCATGACGGAATTCCTATGTTGGCCCAACGTTGGTCCAACGTAAGCAACTTCCATTCAATTTAGTTTCCAAGGAAGGAAGGATCCTGGCGTTGGCCCAACGTTGGACCAATGTTTATAATACACCCTTAAAGAAAGTGTATTTACAAGTTGGTAGTAGTATGTTGGCCCAACGTTGGCCCGATGTTTGTAATACACCCTTAAAGAATGTGTCTTATCAAGTTGGTAGTATTATGTTGGCCCAACGTTGGCCCATTGTTTGTAATACAACCTTAAAGAACGTGTCCTATCAAGTTGGTAGTAGTATGTTGGCCCAACATTGGCACAATGTTTGTTATACATCCTTAAAAAAAGTGCCTTATCAAGTTGGAAGTAGAATTTTCCCCCAACGTTGGCCCGATGTTTCTAATACACCCTTAAAGAAAATGTCTAATTAAGTTGGTAGTATTATGTTGGCCCAACGTTGGCCCATTGTTTGTAATACACCCTTAAAGAACGTGTCCTATCAAGTTGGTAGTAGTATGTTGGCCCAACGTTGGCCCATTGTTTGTAATACACCCTTAAAGAACGTGTCTTATCAAGTTGGTAGTAGTATTTTGACCCAACCTTGGCACAATGTTTGTAATACACACAATTGTTATTTTGTTTAGGTGTTTCAAAGATGGGATATTTATATTGGGCCAACGCTGGCCCAGTTATTATACTGCCAACTAATTGATGTCAATTTTATAATTAGCTGCTGAGCTTTACATTGGGACAACGTTGGCACATTCTGAAATAATTAAGAGGACTTTCTATGTCCATGCTTATCATTGGATGACTGCTTTTGTTTAGATATGATATTTTCAACATTTTAGCTTTGCACTTAAGTGATCACAGCACAAAAGAGTGTTTGTTCTATTTTTAAAATTGTGTTTATGCTTATTTATTTGTAATAACCCAGATAGCAGAACATCGTTGGCCAATCTTAAATTATGGTTTTATTATCTATGTTGGGTTACCTTAATTGAGCCAACAATGGCCCAACATGGAATATTGATCGTTGGTTATGTATAATGGTGCGCAAATGTTGGGCTAACTGTTGGCATTATATCATAATACTATTATCATGAGAGAAAATATTTGTTTGGGGATTGGTATCGGCCCTACGTTGGCCCAATATACCATGAATCTGACCGAGCATCATGGGTAGACAACAACCGGGCTACTTGTAATATCCGCGCCATTTTTAATCTGACACGAGCGAGCGTAACGAGACTGATACCTTGCATATCTGCATCCACTTTGTAAGTATTAATAATATGTTTGCCTCGGCACAGCTGAATTAACGTTTAGTTTTTAAACGATATCATGTACAAATCTGTGTACATCAGACACGGGGAAGTGCAGAGGCCAGGTGCTGTTGAATCAACACTGTACGATAGCATGCTAACATTGGACCAACGTTGGGCCAATGTAATCGGTTACATCGGGCCAATGTTGGCAAATGACAATGAACCAATTTAAGTTTGCTCATCGGCCCAATGTTGGCCTGATATGTTTGGCCAACGTTGGCCCAATGTAGAGTGTTATTTCTACAGATATTGGCCCAACGTTGCGCCAACATTGGCCCAATGAATGCGACAATATGTTGGCGAAACGTCAACAAGAACACTGGGCCGATGTTGGTAAATGACGTTGGCCCAGTGTCATTTTGCTCCTTGGCCCAATGTTGGCCCGATATATTGGACCAACATTGGGCCAATGTGTATAAACATTTAATTGTTACAAATCTGTATATTAACAAATCTGATCGTCCCTACAATAAGAAATAAATCTACAACCAATCCTACTTGAAAATACAAGCTAGCTAAAATAAATTTAAAATTCTTATAATTTATCAAAACAAAATAAATTATCAGTGATTAAATTTTTTGTTTCTATACAAGAAAAATAAATGAAAGTATAGAATAACAATAAATAATCTGCCCCTTATTTAGATTGAAATTTGTGTCTAGTAGAATAAATTTCCGATGTCTACCACTTAATTTACTTAATATATAAACTTAACGTCGAGTACATGATCAAACATTTTGAAAATGTTGAACTTGTTGAAGTTAAAACAAAATTTATTCAGTGCTAAACATAAATTGGGTTCTTTCATTTAAAATTTGTTCAGTGTAACGACAAATTTTCAATACATGTATTTTATATGGGGCAACATTGAATCAAAATCGTTGTGATGATGATGATCAAGCGTATAAATGCATAAATGCCTTCATCACGCAAGCTAATCACTTAATCACACCATGAAACAAAAAAGACGGTTATTCCTTAATTGACAGCTTAAACATATAGTGATATACTTGTAAATTTAATCGTATGTTTACTCTTTACTGAGAAAAGTAACAAATGTATTAAGTACCAAATACTACAATTTTAGTGCTACTGGAGATTCTAAAAAGACATTGAGAACACAATCAAAGAATAGCTAAGGTGTGCCAAGGACAGGGATGGGGAGGAAGAAACGGACAGAGAGGAAAAGAAGGGGAAGGAGGGGACTTGGGAGAGAGAAGAGGAGACTTAGTAAAGGGATCAGATGGAAAGTGACAGTGCCTAACTTTTTCTGTAATATAGTGTGACATACCTGTAGTTCTACCCTTTTCTGTGTCTGTTTGTCGGTTACAAACACGATGCAGATGCCAGAAACATTTTTTGTGTGAGTAAACAAAATGACGGGATTCATTTTAGTATTATTTTAAGGACAGAAGGGCTTTGTTTATTTGTTAGACGTGCTTATTGATACCTATAATTTACTGAACTTACAAGTGCATAAATTTACATCAGAGAGGGAGTATAGAGTCATGTAACCCTACATATATCGCTTGAAGTGAGCATCAACTTTTAGTTCTTTATTAATGTTTTCTTCATGCACTGATCAATTAAATTATAGTATGTTATAATGTAATTATATATTTTGATTTAATTAAAGCAATATGAGCTGCATGTTTGACATCGGAAAATTTTATTGCAAATTTGTGATTAGCTAATTTAATTACAGAAAAATAAATCATTTGTAAACTTCTGTTGTTCATATTCGCGATGGAAATTTTTTTATTAGCTTTGATTGAAGCAAAATTGAATTATTGTCGTCCTGTACAATAATTATTTCTTATTATAAAACTGTATGTTCGGTTGAACAGAAATATTTCTTCTGAAACATTTTTAAACTTTATTTTGGGCTTATTGGTCATTAGGATTTAAATTTTATACAAATTAATCATAATAGCACATTTTACAAACAAAATAAAATTTTCGAAGATACAGCTCATATTGCTTTAATGTAGCGCTACTTACAATGCAATACTTGTTGATAGCAAGTCTATGAGATATTGAGAATATGTATTGAACTATTAATCTAGCATATATAGCATATATAGATACAGTAGTATTAAAAGGCTTTTACCATTAAACTGTACTACAAAACTATTATAACCTTATTGTATATATTTGTTTGTCAATTTTGAGGACAAATGGCCAACCAGTGAAGAGCAAATGAGTTGTCATGATGGAGAGCCAATAAGATACAAACCAACGTTGGCCCAAAAATGATGTTTGCCTAATATTTAAAGAATAAGTGGCCCAACAATGGCTCAATAATATCCGTTCGTTGGTCCAACAATAAGCCAACAAGTTGGTCTGATTAAGGGCCGATGAGCAAATTACCGTTGGTCCAACATTAATTGCTTACAATGGCCCAACTGTACAAAAATGACGTATGCCCAACATTGAAAAAATACATTGGCCCAAAAGTGGCCCAATATTAACTGTTACATTGGCCCAACAATAAGCCAACAAGTTGGGTTGATTAAGGGCCGATGAGCAAATTACCGTTGGCCCAACATTAATTGCTTACAATGGCCCAATTATACAAAAATGACGTTTGCCCAATATTGAAATAATACATTGGCCCAACAGTGGCCCAATATTAACTGTTACATTGGCCCAACAATAAGCCAACAAGTTGGTTTGATTAAGGGCCGATGAGCAAATTACCGATGGCCCAATGTTGAATGCAAACGGTGGCCCAACATGAGGAGCATTGTTGGCCCAACAAAGGTCCAATAACATCCTGCTATCTGGGTACATGACCCCACCAACCATCTTCCAAAAGATAATTAAGCTACTGTATAAAATGTAGGAGGAGTTCAGGGAAGAAAAGTGTGACAGACGGACGGACGGACGGACGGACAGACGGACGGATTGACATGAGTAACAACAATATACCCGAACTTTCTTTAGAAAGTGCGGGTATAATAATATTCTACTCGAATAGTAGATTTGCAAATATCAATTTTAAAAAGAAATGCAATACGTAGAGGTACATGTATATTCGTTAGATTACGCTTTTGACACGTTCCATTTCCTGTGAAGTCCGCTGTCCGAAGTACGTTGTCAGATGTACGTGATTCCGAAAATGTTCACTTGGACGCACGTGGTCCACGACGATCAGTCTATTTGTTCAGGGGAAATTTCAAAGGTGGAAAATTTACTGGTATTTATACCCGCACTTTCTAAAGAAAGTTCGGGTTATTGTTGTTACTCATGTCCGTCCGTCCGTCCGTCTGTCACACTTTTCTTCCCTGAACTCCTCTTACATTTTACACAGTAGCTTAATCATCTTTTGGGAGATGGTTGGTGGGGTCATGTAGATGTGCAGTAAGGTTTTGGAATTTTGATTTTGCCCCGGGGGGTCAAATGGGGTCGAAAAATGACGTTTTTTATGGGAAAAGCCCAGTCTTCCCTGAACTCCTTCTACATTTTACTCAGCAGCCTAACCAGCTTTGGGGAGATGGTTGGTGGGGTCATGAAGATGTGCAGTAAGGTTTTGGAATTTTGATTTTGCCCCAGGGGGTCAAATGGGTGTCGAAAAATGACTTTTTTAATGCAAAAAGACCCTTCTTCCCTGAACTCCTCTTACATTTTACTCAGCAGCCTAATCATCTTTTGGGAGATAGTTGGTG